>NC_091220.1:280041-303304 GCF_040958095.1 Procambarus clarkii | reverse complement strand
TGATGCAAACACATAATTGATTAGATAATAACCTTAAATACTTCATTTTCAATCATCTATTTGTTTCTCGTTAAAATATTGAGTAAGATATTGAAAAGGGGAGAAGTTCGGTTTTTATTGCATATATCGACGTTTCAGCCGGATTAGAGCGGTTTTACGTGTACATCTTCCATCGTTAATATAAACGAAAAATCAAGAACATTATAGTTAATTCTAATGAAAACACATTGTTATTTATCATTTGTATTGGAAACAACATTGTCATATGTCTTTTCTTGGAACTAAATAATACGAAACCTCGCTCTATGATTTGAAATTTAAAATCCTCAAATATGGTTATATAGTGACTTTGTTCACGTTTTTCATGTAGTTTGATATTACGTAAATATATTCATTTTTACCAATATTTCGATACTATTTCATGTAGTATCACGATATGTGATTTGGCCTTCAAATCTCAGAATTTCGCATAATATTGCATTTTAAGCAAGTTTTCTTGCATTTTGCTTCGTACGAAAAATCATCGAATTTAGCAATATTTTAACGTTTATCATCTCCTTTTCCTTCATGTGATTTAAACAAAATATCATCGAATTAGGCAATATTTTGCCGTTTTCCACGTTTTTGTGAATTTTCCGTCCATGGTATTAATTCATATATATATACGATAAAAATGATGCAAACACATAATTGATTAGAAAATAACCTTAAATACTTCATTTTCAATCATCTATTTGTTTCTCGTTAAAATACTGAGTAAGATATTGAAAAGGGGAGAAGTTCGGTTTTTATTGCATATATCGACGTTTCAGCCGGATTAGAGCGGTTTTACGTGTACATCTTCCATCGTTAATATAAACGGAAAATCAAGAACATTATAGTTAATTCTAATGAAAATACATTGTTTTTTATCATTTTTATTGGAAACAACATTGTCATATGTCGTTTCTTGGATCTAAATAATACGAAACCTCGCTCTATGATTTGAAGTTAAAATCCTCAAATATGGTTATATAGTGACTTTTTTCACGTTTTTCATGTAGTTTGATATTACGTAAATATATTCATTTTTACCAATATTTCGATACTATTTCATGTAGTATCACGATATGTGATTTGGCCTTCAAATCTCAGAATTTCGCATAATATTGCATTTTAAGCAAGTTTTCTTGCATTTTCCTTCGTACGAAAAATCATCGCATTTAGCAATATTTTAACGTTTATCATCTCCTTTTCCTTCATGTGATTTAAACAAAATATCATCGAATTAGGCAATATTTTGCCGTTTTCCACGTTTTTGTGAATTTTCCGTCCATGGGTATTAATTCATATATATATATACGATAAAAATGATGCAAACACATAATTGATTAGATAATAACCTTAAATACTTCATTTTCAATCATCTATTTGTTTCTCGTTAAAATACTGAGTAAGATATTGAAAAGGGGAGAAGTTCGGTTTTTATTGCATATATCGACGTTTCAGCCGGATTAGAGCGGTTTTACGTGTACATCTTCCATCGTTAATATAAACGGAAATTCAAGAACATTATAGTTAATTCTAATGAAAACACATTGTTTTTTATCATTTGTATTAGAAACAACATTGTCATATGTCTTTTCTTGGATCTAAATAATACGAAACCTCGCTCTATGATTTGAAGTTAAAATCCTCAAATATGGTTATATAGTGACTTTTTTCACGTTTTTCATGTAGTTTGATATTACGTAAATATATTCATTTTTACCAATATTTCGATACTATTTCATGTAGTATCACGATATGTGATTTGGCCTTCAAATCTCAGAATTTCGCATAATATTGCATTTTAAGCAAGTTTTCTTGCATTTTGTTTCGTACGAAAAATCATTGAATATAGCAATATTTTGACGTTTATCATCTCCTTTTCCTTCATGTGATTTAAACAAAATATCATCGAATTAGGCAATATTTTGCCGTTTTCCACGTTTTTGTGAATTTTCAGTCCATGGGTTTTAATTCATATATATACGATAAAAATGATGCAAACACATAATTGATTAGATAATAACCTTAAATACTTCATTTTCAATCATCTATTTGTTTCTCGTTAAAATACTGAGTAAGATATTGAAAAGGGGAGAAGTTTGGTTTTTATTGCATATATCGACGTTTCAGCCGGATTAGAGCGGTTTTACGTGTACATCTTCCATCGTTAATATAAACGGAAAATCAAGAACATTATAGTTAATTCTAATGAAAACACATTGTTTTTTATCATTTGTATTGGAAACAACATTGTCATATGTCTTGTCTTGGATCTAAATAATACGAAACCTCGCTCTATGATTTGAAGTTAAAATCCTCAAATATGGTTATATAGTGACTTTTTTCACGTTTTTCATGTAGTTTGATATTACGTAAATATATTCATTTTTACCAATATTTCGATACTATTTCATGTAGTATAACGATATGTGATTTGGCCTTCAAATCTCAGAATTTCGCATAATATTGCATTTTAAGCAATTTTTCTTGCATTTTGTTTCGTACGAAAAATCATCGAATATTGCAATATTTTGACGTTTATCATCTCCTTTTCCTTCATGTGATTTAAACAAAATATCATCGAATTAGGCAATATTTTGCCGCTTTCCACGTTTTTGTGAATTTTCAGTCCATGGGTTTTAATTCATATATATACGATAAAAATGATGCAAACACATAATTGATTAGATAATAACCTTAAATACTTCATTTTCAATCATCTATTTGTTTCTCGTTAAAATACTGAGTAAGATATTGAAAAGGGGAGAAGTTCGGTTTTTATTGCATATATCGACGTTTCAGCCGGATTAGAGCTGTTTTACGTGTACATCTTCCATCGTTAATATAAACGGAAAATCAAGAACATTATAGTTAATTCTAATGAAAACACATTGTTTTTTATCATTTGTATTGGAAACAACATTGTCATATGTCTTTTCTTGGAACTAAATAATACGAAACCTCGCTCTATGATTTGAAGTTTAAAATCCTCAAATATCGTTATATAGTGACTTTTTTCACGTTTTTCATGTAGTTTGATATTACGTAAATATATTCATTTTTACCAATATTTCGATACTATTTCATGTAGTATCACGATATGTGATTTGGCCTCCAAATCTCAGAATTTCGCATAATATTGCATTTTAAGCAAGTTTTCTTGCATTTTGCTTCGTACGAAAAATCATCGAATTTAGCAATATTTTAACGTTTATCATCTCCTTTTCCTTCATGTGATTTAAACAAAATATCATCGAATTAGGCAATATTTTGCCGTTTTCCACGTTTTTGTGAATTTTCCGTCCATGGGTATTAATTCATATATATATATACGATAAAAATGATGCAAACACTTAATTGATTAGATAATAACCTTAAATACTTCATTTTCAATCATCTATTTGTTTCTCGTTAAAATACTGAGTAAGATATTGAAAAGGGGAGAAGTTCGGTTTTTATTGCATATATCGACGTTTCAGCCGGATTAGAGCGGTTTTACGTGTACATCTTCCATCGTTAATATAAACGGAAAATCAAGAACATTATAGTTAATTCTAATTAAAACACATTGTTTTTTATCATTTTTATTGGAAACAACATTGTCATATGTCTTTTCTTGGATCTAAATAATACGAAACCTCGCTCTATGATTTGAAGTTAAAATCCTCAAATATGGTTATATAGTGACTTTTTTCACGTTTTTCATGTAGTTTGATATTACGTAAATATATTCATTTTTACCAATATTTCGATACTATTTCATGCAGTATCACGATATGTGATTTGGCCTTCAAATCTCAGAATTTCGCATAATATTGCATTTTAAGCAAGTTTTCTTGCATTTTCCTTCGTACGAAAAATCATCGAATTTAGCAATATTTTAACGTTTATCATCTCCTTTTCCTTCATGTGATTTAAACAAAATATCATCGAATTAGGCAATATTTTGCCGTTTTCCACGTTTTTGTGAATTTTCCGTCCATGGGTATTAATTCATATATATATACGATAAAAATGATGCAAACACATAATTGATTAGATAATAACCTTAAATACTTCATTTTCAATCATCTATTTGTTTCTCGTTAAAATACTGAGTAAGATATTGAAAAGGGGAGAAGTTTGGTTTTTATTGCATATATCGACGTTTCAGCCGGATTAGAGCGGTTTTACGTGTACATCTTCCATCGTTAATATAATCGGAAAATCAAGAACATTATAGTTAATTCTAATGAAAACACATTGTTTTTTATCATTTGTATTGGAAACAACATTGTCATATGTCTTTTCTTGGAACTAAATAATACGAAACCTCGCTCTATGATTTGAAGTTAAAATCCTCAAATATGGTTATATAGTGACTTTTTTCACGTTTTTCATGTAGTTTGATATTACGTAGATATATTCATTTTTACCAATATTTCGATACTATTTCATGTAGTATCACGATATGTGATTTGGCCTTCAAATCTCAGAATTTCGCATAATATTGCATTTTAAGCAAGTTTTCTTGCATTTTGCTTCGTACGAAAAATCATCGAATTTAGCAATATTTTAACGTTTATCATCTCCTTTTCCTTCATGTGATTTAAACAAAATATCATCGAATTAGGTAATATTTTGCCGTTTTCCACGTTTTTCTGAATTTTCAGTCCATGGGTTTTAATTCATATATATACGATAAAAATGATGCAAACACATAATTGATTAGATAATAACCTTAAATACTTCATTTTCAATCATCTATTTGTTTCTCGTTAAAATACTGAGTAAGATATTGAAATGGGGAGAAGTTCGGTTTTTATTGCATATATCGACGTTTCAGCCGGATTAGAGCGGTTTTACGTGTACATCTTCCATCGTTAATATAAACGGAAAATCAAGAACATTATAGTTAATTCTAATGAAAACACATTGTTTTTTATCATTTGTATTGGAAACAACATTGTCATATGTCTTTTCTTGGATCTAAATAATACGAAACCTCGCTCTATGATTTGAAGTTAAAATCCTCAAATATGGTTATATAGTGACTTTTTTCACGTTTTTCATTTAGTTTGATATTACATAAATATATTAATTTTTACCAATATTTCGATACTATTTCATGTAGTATCACGATATGTGATTTGGCCTTCAAATCTCAGAATTTCGCATAATATTGCATTTTAAGCAAGTTTTCTTGCATTTTGTTTCGTACGAAAAATCATTGAATATAGCAATATTTTGACGTTTATCATCTCCTTTTCCTTCATGTGATTTAAACAAAATATCATCGAATTAGGCAATATTTTGCCGTTTTCCACGTTTTTGTGAATTTTCAGTCCATGGGTTTTAATTCACATATATACGATAAAAATGATGCAAACACATAATTGATTAGATAATAACCTTAAATACTTCATTTTCAATCATCTATTTGTTTCTCGTTAAAATACTGAGTAAGATATTGAAAAGGGGAGAAGTTTGGTTTTTATTGCATATATCGACGTTTCAGCCGGATTAGAGCGGTTTTACGTGTACATCTTCCATCGTTAATATAAACGGAAAATCAAGAACATTATAGTTAATTCTAATGAAAACACATTGTTTTTTATCATTTGTATTGGAAACAACATTGTCATATGTCTTTTCTTGGAACTAAATAATACGAAACCTCGCTCTATGATTTGAAGTTTAAAATCCTCAAATATGGTTATATAGTGACTTTTTTCACGTTTTTCATGTAGTTTGATATTACGTAAATATATTCATTTTTACCAATATTTCGATACTATTTCATGTAGTATCACGATATGTGATTTGGCCTTCAAATCTCAGAATTTCGCATAATATTGCATTTTAAGCAAGTTTTCTTGCATTTTCCTTCGTACGAAAAATCATCGAATTTAGCAATATTTTAACGTTTATCATCTCCTTTTCCTTCATGTGATTTAAACAAAATATGATCGAATTAGGCAATATTTTGCCGTTTTCCACGTTTTTGTGAATTTTCCGTCCATGGGTATTAATTCATATATATATACGATAAAAATGATGCAAACACATAATTGATTAGATAATAACCTTAAATACTTCAATTTCAATCATCTATTTGTTTCTCGTTAAAATACTGAGTAAGATATTGAAAAGGGGAGAAGTTCGGTTTTTATTGCATATATCGACGTTTCAGCCGGATTAGAGCGGTTTTACGTGTACATCTTCCATCGTTAATATAAACGGAAAATCAAGAACATTATAGTTAATTCTAATGAAAACACATTGTTTTTTATCATTTGTATTAGAAACAACATTGTCATATGTCTTTTCTTGGATCTAAATAATACGAAACCTCGCTCTTTGATTTGAAGTTAAAATCCTCAAATATGGTTATATAGTGACTTCTTTCACGTTTTTCATGTAGTTTGATATTACGTAAATATATTCATTTTTACCAATATTTCGATACTATTTCATGTAGTATCACGATATGTGATTTGGCCTTCAAATCTCAGAATTTCGCATAATATTGCATTTTAAGCAAGTTTTCTTGCATTTTGTTTCGTACGAAAAATCATTGAATATAGCAATATTTTGACGTTTATCATCTCCTTTTCCTTCATGTGATTTAAACAAAATATCATCGAATTAGGCAATAATTTGCCGTTTTCCACGTTTTTGTGAATTTTCAGTCAATGGGTTTTAATTCATATATATACGATAAAAATGATGCAAACACATAATTGATTAGATAATAACCTTAAATACTTAATTTTCAATCATCTATTTGTTTCTCGTTAAAATACTGAGTAAGATATTGAAAAGGGGAGAAGTTTGGTTTTTATTGCATATATCGACGTTTCAGCCGGATTAGAGCGGTTTTACGTGTACATCTTCCATCGTTAATATAAACGGAAAATCAAGAACATTATAGTTAATTCTAATGAAAACACATTGTTTTTTATCATTTGTATTGGAAACAACATTGTCATATGTCTTGTCTTGGATCTAAATAATACGAAACCTCGCTCTATGATTTGAAGTTAAAATCCTCAAATATGGTTATATAGTGACTTTTTTCACGTTTTTCATGTAGTTTGATATTACGTAAATATATTCATTTTTACCAATATTTCGATACTATTTCATGTAGTATAACGATATGTGATTTGGCCTTCAAATCTCCGAATTTCGCATAATATTGCATTTTAAGCAATTTTTCTTGCATTTTGTTTCGTACGAAAAATCATCGAATATTGCAATATTTTGACGTTTATCATCTCCTTTTCCTTCATGTGATTTAAACAAAATATCATCGAATTAGGCAATATTTTGCCGCTTGCCACGTTTTTGTGAATTTTCAGTCCATGGGTTTTAATTCATATATATACGATAAAAATGATGCAAACACATAATTGATTAGATAATAACCTTAAATACTTCATTTTCAATCATCTATTTGTTTCTCGTTAAAATACTGAGTAAGATATTGAAAACGGGAGAAGTTCGGTTTTTATTGCATATATCGACGTTTCAGCCGGATTAGAGCGGTTTTACGTGTACATCTTCCATCGTTAATATAAACGAAAAATCAAGAACATTATAGTTAATTCTAATGAAAACACATTGTTATTTATCATTTGTATTGGAAACAACATTGTCATATGTCTTTTCTTGGAACTAAATAATACGAAACCTCGCTCTATGATTTGAAATTTAAAATCCTCAAATATGGTTATATAGTGACTTTTTTCACGTTTTTCATGTAGTTTGATATTACGTAAATATATTCATTTTTACCAATATTTCGATACTATTTCATGTAGTATCACGATATGTGATTTGGCCTTCAAATCTCAGAATTTCGCATAATATTGCATTTTAAGCAAGTTTTCTTGCATTTTGCTTCGTACGAAAAATCATCGAATTTAGCAATATTTTAACGTTTATCATCTCCTTTTCCTTCATGTGATTTAAACAAAATATCATCGAATTAGGCAATATTTTGCCGTTTTCCACGTTTTTGTCAATTTTCCGTCCATGGTATTAATTCATATATATATACGATAAAAATGATGCAAACACATAATTGATTAGATAATAACCTTAAATACTTCATTTTCAATCATCTATTTGTTTCTCGTTAAAATACTGAGTAAGATATTGAAAAGGGGAGAAGTTCGGTTTTTATTGCATATATCGACGTTTCAGCCGGATTAGAGCGGTTTTACGTGTACATCTTCCATCGTTAATATAAACGGAAAATCAAGAACATTATAGTTAATTCTAATGAAAACACATTGTTTTTTATCATTTTTATTGGAAACAACATTGTCATATGTCTTTTCTTGGATCTAAATAATACGAAACCTCGCTCTATGATTTGAAGTTAAAATCCTCAAATATGGTTATATAGTGACTTTTTTCACGTTTTTCATGTAGTTTGATATTACGTAAATATATTCATTTTTACCAATATTTCGATACTATTTCATGTAGTATCACGATATGTGATTTGGCCTTCAAATCTCAGAATTTCGCATAATATTGCATTTTAAGCAAGTTTTCTTGCATTTTCCTTCGTACGAAAAATCATCGCATTTAGCAATATTTTAACGTTTATCATCTCCTTTTCCTTCATGTGATTTAAACAAAATATCATCGAATTAGGCAATATTTTGCCGTTTTCCACGTTTTTGTGAATTTTCCGTCCATGGGTATTAATTCATATATATATATACGATAAAAATGATGCAAACACATAATTGATTAGATAATAACCTTAAATACTTAATTTTCAATCATCTATTTGTTTCTCGTTAAAATACTGAGTAAGATATTGAAAAGGGGAGAAGTTCGGTTTTTATTGCATATATCGACGTTTCAGCCGGATTAGAGCGGTTTTACGTGTACATCTTCCATCGTTAATATAAACGGAAATTCAAGAACATTATAGTTAATTCTAATGAAAACACATTGTTTTTTATCATTTGTATTAGAAACAACATTGTCATATGTCTTTTCTTGGATCTAAATAATACGAAACCTCGCTCTATGATTTGAAGTTAAAATCCTCAAATATGGTTATATAGTGACTTTTTTCACGTTTTTCATGTAGTTTGATATTACGTAAATATATTCATTTTTACCAATATTTCGATACTATTTCATGTAGTATCACGATATGTGATTTGGCCTTCAAATCTCAGAATTTCGCATAATATTGCATTTTAAGCAAGTTTTCTTGCATTTTGTTTCGTACGAAAAATCATTGAATATAGCAATATTTTGACGTTTATCATCTCCTTTTCCTTCATGTGATTTAAACAAAATATCATCGAATTAGGCAATATTTTGCCGTTTTCCACGTTTTTGTGAATTTTCAGTCCATGGGTTTTAATTCATATATATACGATAAAAATGATGCAAACACATAATTGATTAGATAATAACCTTAAATACTTCATTTTCAATCATCTATTTGTTTCTCGTTAAAATACTGAGTAAGATATTGAAAAGGGGAGAAGTTTGGTTTTTATTGCATATATCGACGTTTCAGCCGGATTAGAGCGGTTTTACGTGTACATCTTCCATCGTTAATATAAACGGAAAATCAAGAACATTATAGTTAATTCTAATGAAAACACATTGTTTTTTATCATTTGTATTGGAAACAACATTGTCATATGTCTTGTCTTGGATCTAAATAATACGAAACCTCGCTCTATGATTTGAAGTTAAAATCCTCAAATATGGTTGTATAGTGACTTTTTTCACGTTTTTCATGTAGTTTGATATTACGTAAATATATTCATTTTTACCAATATTTCGATACTATTTCATGTAGTATAACGATATGTGATTTGGCCTTCAAATCTCCGAATTTCGCATAATATTGCATTTTAAGCAATTTTTCTTGCATTTTGTTTCGTACGAAAAATCATCGAATATTGCAATATTTTGACGTTTATCATCTCCTTTTCCTTCATGTGATTTAAACAAAATATCATCGAATTAGGCAATATTTTGCCGCTTTCCACGTTTTTGTGAATTTTCAGTCCATGGGTTTTAATTCATATATATACGATAAAAATGATGCAAACACATAATTGATTAGATAATAACCTTAAATACTTCATTTTCAATCATCTATTTGTTTCTCGTTAAAATACTGAGTAAGATATTGAAAAGGGGAGAAGTTCGGTTTTTATTGCATATATCGACGTTTCAGCCGGATTAGACCTGTTTTACGTGTACATCTTCCATCGTTAATATAAACGGAAAATCAAGAACATTATAGTTAATTCTAATGAAAACACATTGTTTTTTATCATTTGTATTGGAAACAACATTGTCATATGTCTTTTCTTGGAACTAAATAATACGAAACCTCGCTCTATGATTTGAAGTTTAAAATCCTCAAATATCGTTATATAGTGACTTTTTTCACGTTTTTCATGTAGTTTGATATTACGTAAATATATTCATTTTTACCAATATTTCGATACTATTTCATGTAGTATCACGATATGTGATTTGGCCTTCAAATCTCAGAATTTCGCATAATATTGCATTTTAAGCAAGTTTTCTTGCATTTTGCTTCGTACGAAAAATCATCGAATTTAGCAATATTTTAACGTTTATCATCTCCTTTTCCTTCATGTGATTTAAACAAAATATCATCGAATTAGGCAATATTTTGCCGTTTTCCACGTTTTTGTGAATTTTCCGTCCATGGGTATTAATTCATATATATATATACGATAAAAATGATGCAAACACTTAATTGATTAGATAATAACCTTAAATACTTCATTTTCAATCATCTATTTGTTTCTCGTTAAAATACTGAGTAAGATATTGAAAAGGGGAGAAGTTCGGTTTTTATTGCATATATCGACGTTTCAGCCGGATTAGAGCGGTTTTACGTGTACATCTTCCATCGTTAATATAAACGGAAAATCAAGAACATTATAGTTAATTCTAATGAAAACACATTGTTTTTTATCATTTGTATTAGAAACAACATTGTCATATGTCTTTTCTTGGATCTAAATAATGCGAAACCTCGCTCTATGATTTGAAGTTAAAATCCTCAAATATGGTTATATAGTGACTTTTTTCACGTTTTTCATGTAGTTTGATATTACGTAAATATATTCATTTTTACCAATATTTCGATACTATTTCATGCAGTATCACGATATGTGATTTGGCCTTCAAATCTCAGAATTTCGCATAATATTGCATTTTAAGCAAGTTTTCTTGCATTTTGTTTCGTACGAAAAATCATCGAATATAGCAATATTTTGACGTTTATCATCTCCTTTTCCTTCATGTGATTTAAACAAAATATCATCGAATTAGGCAATATTTTGCCGTTTTCCACGTTTTTGTGAATTTTCAGTCAATGGGTATTAATTCATATATATATACGATAAAAATGATGCAAACACATAATTGATTAGATAATAACCTTAAATACTTCATTTTCAATCATCTATTTGTTTCTCGTTAAAATACTGAGTAAGATATTGAAAAGGGGAGAAGTTTGGTTTTTATTGCATATATCGACGTTTCAGCCGGATTAGAGCGGTTTTACGTGTACATCTTCCATCGTTAATATAAACGGAAAATCAAGAACATTATAGTTAATTCTAATGAAAACACATTATTATTTATCATTTGTATTGGAAACAACATTGTCATATGTCTTTTCTTGGATCTAAATAATACGAAACCTCGCTCTATGATTTGAAGGTAAAATCCTCAAATATGGTTATATAGTGACTTTTTTCACGTTTTTCATGTAGTTTGATATTACATAAATATATTCATTTTTACCAATATTTCGATACTATTTCATGTAGTATCACGATATGTGATTTGGCCTTCAAATCTCAGAATTTCGCATAATATTGCATTTTAAGCAAGTTTTCTTGCATTTTGTTTCGTACGAAAAATCATCGAATTTAGCAATATTTTAACGTTTATCATCTCCTTTTCCTTCATGTGATTTAAACAAAATATCATCGAATTAGGCAATATTTTGCCGTTTTCCACGTTTTTGCGAATTTTCCGTCCATGGGTATTAATTCATATATATATACGATAAAAATGATGCAAACACATAATTGATTAGATAATAACCTTAAATACTTCATTTTCAATCATCTATTTGTTTCTCGTTAAAATACTGAGTAAGATATTGAAAAGGGGAGAAGTTCGGTTTTTATTGCATATATCGACGTTTCAGCCGGATTAGAGCGGTTTTACGTGTACATCTTCCATCGTTAATATAAACGGAAAATCAAGAACATTATAGTTAATTCTAATGAAAACACATTGTTTTTTATCATTTGTATTGGAAACAACATTGTCATATGTCTTTTCTTGGAACTAAATAATACGAAACCTCGCTCTATGATTTGAAGTTAAAATCCTCAAATATGGTTATATAGTGACTTTTTTCACGTTTTTCATGTAGTTTGATATTACGTAGATATATTCATTTTTACCAATATTTCGATACTATTTCATGTAGTATCACGATATATGATTTGGCCTTCAAATCTCAGAATTTCGCATAATATTGCATTTTAAGCAAGTTTTCTTGCATTTTGCTTCGTACGAAAAATCATCGAATTTAGCAATATTTTAACGTTTATCATCTCCTTTTCCTTCATGTGATTTAAACAAAATATCATCGAATTAGGCAATATTTTGCCGTTTTCCACGTTTTTCTGAATTTTCAGTCCATGGGTTTTAATTCATATATATACGATAAAAATGATGCAAACACATAATTGATTAGATAATAACCTTAAATACTTCATTTTCAATCATCTATTTGTTTCTCGTTAAAATACTGAGTAAGATATTGAAATGGGGAGAAGTTCGGTTTTTATTGCATATATCGACGTTTCAGCCGGATTAGAGCGGTTTTACGTGTACATCTTCCATCGTTAATATAAACGGAAAATCAAGAACATTATAGTTAATTCTAATGAAAACACATTGTTTTTTATCATTTGTATTGGAAACAACATTGTCATATGTCTTTTCTTGGATCTAAATAATACGAAACCTCGCTGTATGATTTGAAGTTAAAATCCTCAAATATGGTTATATAGTGATTTTTTCACGTTTTTCATTTAGTTTGATATTACATAAATATATTAATTTTTACCAATATTTCGATACTATTTCATGTAGTATCACGATATGTGATTTGGCCTTCAAATCTCAGAATTTCGCATAATATTGCATTTTAAGCAAGTTTTCTTGCATTTTGTTTCATACGAAAAATCATTGAATATAGCAATATTTTGACGTTTATCATCTCCTTTTCCTTCATGTGATTTAAACAAAATATCATCGAATTAGGCAATATTTTGCCGTTTTCCACGTTTTTGTGAATTTTCAGTCCATGGGTTTTAATTCACATATATACGATAAAAATGATGCAAACACATAATTGATTAGATAATAACCTTAAATACTTCATTTTCAATCATCTATTTGTTTCTCGTTAAAATACTGAGTAAGATATTGAAAAGGGGAGAAGTTTGGTTTTTATTGCATATATCGACGTTTCAGCCGGATTAGAGCGGTTTTACGTGTACATCTTCCATCGTTAATATAAACGGAAAATCAAGAACATTATAGTTAATTCTAATGAAAACACATTGTTTTTTATCATTTGTATTGGAAACAACATTGTCATATGTCTTGTCTTGGATCTAAATAATACGAAACCTTGCTCTATGATTTGAAGTTAAAATCCTCAAATATGGTTATATAGTGACTTTTTTCACGTTTTTCATGTAGTTTGATATTACGTAAATATATTCATTTTTACCAATATTTCGATACTATTTCATGTAGTATAACGATATGTGATTTGGCCTTCAAATCTCCGAATTTCGCATAATATTGCATTTTAAGCAATTTTTCTTGCATTTTGTTTCGTACGAAAAATCATCGAATATTGCAATATTTTGACGTTTATCATCTCCTTTTCCTTCATGTGATTTAAACAAAATATCATCGAATTAGGCAATATTTTGCCGCTTTCCACGTTTTTGTGAATTTTCAGTCCATGGGTTTTAATTCATATATATACGATAAAAATGATGCAAACACATAATTGATTAGATAATAACCTTAAATACTTCATTTTCAATCATCTATTTGTTTCTCGTTAAAATACTGAGTAAGATATTGAAAAGGGGAGAAGTTCGGTTTTTATTGCATATATCGACGTTTCAGCCGGATTAGAGCGGTTTTACGTGTACATCTTCCATCGTTAATATAAACGGAAAATCAAGAACATTATAGTTAATTCTAATGAAAACACATTGTTTTTTATCATTTTTATTGGAAACAACATTGTCATATGTCTTTTCTTGGATCTAAATAATACGAAACCTCGCTCTATGATTTGAAGTTAAAATCCTCAAATATGGTTATATAGTGACTTTTTTCACGTTTTTCATGTAGTTTGATATTACGTAAATATATTCATTTTTACCAATATTTCGATACTATTTCATGTAGTATCACGATATGTGATTTGGCCTTCAAATCTCAGAATTTCGCATAATATTGCATTTTAAGCAAGTTTTCTTGCATTTTCCTTCGTACGAAAAATCATCGCATTTAGCAATATTTTAACGTTTATCATCTCCTTTTCCTTCATGTGATTTAAACAAAATATCATCGAATTAGGCAATATTTTGCCGTTTTCCACGTTTTTGTGAATTTTCCGTCCATGGGTATTAATTCATATATATATATACGATAAAAATGATGCAAACACATAATTGATTAGATAATAACCTTAAATACTTCATTTTCAATCATCTATTTGTTTCTCGTTAAAATACTGAGTAAGATATTGAAAAGGGGAGAAGTTCGGTTTTTATTGCATATATCGACGTTTCAGCCGGATTAGAGCGGTTTTACGTGTACATCTTCCATCGTTAATATAAACGGAAAATCAAGAACATTATAGTTAATTCTAATGAAAACACATTGTTTTTTATCATTTGTATTGGAAACAACATTGTCATATGTCTTTTCTTGGAACTAAATAATACGAAACCTCGCTCTATGATTTGAAGTTAAAATCCTCAAATATGGTTATATAGTGACTTTTTTCACGTTTTTCATGTAGTTTGATATTACGTAAATATATTCATTTTTACCAATATTTCGATACTATTTCATGTAGTATCACGATATGTGATTTGGCCTTCAAATCTCAGAATTTCGCATAATATTGCATTTTAAGCAAGTTTTCTTGCATTTTGCTTCGTACGAAAAATCATCGAATTTAGCAATATTTTAACGTTTATCATCTCCTTTTCCTTCATGTGATTTAAACAAAATATCATCGAATTAGGCAATATTTTGCCGTTTTCCACGTTTTTGTGAATTTTCCGTCCATGGGTATTAATTCATATATATATACGATAAAAATGATGCAAACACATAATTGATTAGATAATAACCTTTGTGACGGTAACGCGTTGGTGTTCGGCTGTTTAAGGCTAGGGGTATGGCCTCGTCACATAGTTATAAAAAAAAAAGAAAACTGGAACTTCGTCTGTGGTAAGGTAAGGAGAAGACACACAAAACACAAGTAAACTTTAACAATGAAATTTTAATTACGTTAAATAAATCAAAACATGAATAAAAGGGACAAACAAATTTGTATAATAAAATCAATCAATCAAAATAATAAGAATAATTAAATGGCACAATGAAAAGTTACGTTAAGACAAAATAACAAGAAGTGCAACACAAAAATAAAGGTAAGGTGCTGGAATATTGGCTTTAAGCTACCACCTCTCTCAGTATACGCTAACGTCTAGCCGGGAGGAGTGGTAACTGTGAAAGCACAGAATATTCTGAGGTCTGAGGTCGTGGCGACCCCAGACATCAAGTAGTATGGGGGGGTGGAGTGCAGTTGCAGCCCGGCCGGCGACCAATCAGCGGAGCCGGTAGCGATCAACAGGTAGTTAGGCGGTTTGAGTCTGAACAGGTGTCTCTGGCTGCAACGTTTTGCGCTCTGGCAAACCTTGGAGATCTTGTTGTCGTTGTGGGACATTTCTTCCCTAGTAGTTTTATATAGTTTGTTACGACGTAATTGTGGAGGGAAGAGCAGGCTCAATCTCTTGAAGGAGATTATCGTCACACCTTAAATACTTCATTTTCAATCATCTATTTGTTTCTCGTTAAAATACTGAGTAAGATATTGAAAAGGGGAGAAGTTCGGTTTTTATTGCATATATCGACGTTTCAGCCGGATTAGAGCTGTTTTACGTGTACATCTTCCATCGTTAATATAAACGGAAAATCAAGAACATTATAGTTAATTCTAATGAAAACACATTGTTTTTTATCATTTGTATTGGAAACAACATTGTCATATGTCTTTTCTTGGAACTAAATAATACGAAACCTCGCTCTATGATTTGAAGTTTAAAATCCTCAAATATCGTTATATAGTGACTTTTTTCACGTTTTTCATGTAGTTTGATATTACGTAAATATATTCATTTTTACCAATATTTCGATACTATTTCATGTAGTATCACGATATGTGATTTGGCCTTCAAATCTCAGAATTTCGCATAATATTGCATTTTAAGCAAGTTTTCTTGCATTTTGCTTCGTACGAAAAATCATCGAATTTAGCAATATTTTAACGTTTATCATCTCCTTTTCCTTCATGTGATTTAAACAAAATATCATCGAATTAGGCAATATTTTGCCGTTTTCCACGTTTTTGTGAATTTTCCGTCCATGGGTATTAATTCATATATATATATACGATAAAAATGATGCAAACACATAATTGATTAGATAATAACCTTAAATACTTCATTTTCAATCATCTATTTGTTTCTCGTTAAAATACTGAGTAAGATATTGAAAAGGGGAGAAGTTCGGTTTTTATTGCATATATCGACGTTTCAGCCGGATTAGAGCGGTTTTACGTGTACATCTTCCATCGTTAATATAAACGGAAAATCAAGAACATTATAGTTAATTCTAATGAAAACACATTGTTTTTTATCATTTTTATTGGAAACAACATTGTCATATGTCTTTTCTTGGATCTAAATAATACGAAACCTCGCTCTATGATTTGAAGTTAAAATCCTCAAATATGGTTATATAGTGACTTTTTTCACGTTTTTCATGTAGTTTGATATTACGTAAATATATTCATTTTTACCAATATTTCGATACTATTTCATGCAGTATCACGATATGTGATTTGGCCTTCAAATCTCAGAATTTCGCATAATATTGCATTTTAAGCAAGTTTTCTTGCATTTTCCTTCGTACGAAAAATTATCGAATTTAGCAATATTTTAACGTTTATCATCTCCTTTTCCTTCATGTGATTTAAACAAAATATCATCGAATTAGGCAATATTTTGCCGTTTTCCACGTTTTTGTGAATTGTCCGTCCATGGGTATTAATTCATATATATATACGATAAAAATGATGCAAACACATAATTGATTAGATAATAACCTTAAATACTTCATTTTCAATCATCTATTTGTTTCTCGTTAAAATACTGAGTAAGATATTGAAAAGGGGAGAAGTTTGGTTTTTATTGCATATATCGACGTTTCAGCCGGATTAGAGCGGTTTTACGTGTACATCTTCCATCGTTAATATAAACGGAAAATCAAGAACATTATAGTTAATTCTAATGAAAACACATTATTATTTATCATTTGTATTGGAAACAACATTGTCATATGTCTTTTCTTGGATCTAAATAATACGAAACCTCGCTCTATGATTTGAAGGTAAAATCCTCAAATATGGTTATATAGTGACTTTTTTCACGTTTTTCATGTAGTTTGATATTACATAAATATATTCATTTTTACCAATATTTCGATACTATTTCATGTAGTATCACGATATGTGATTTGGCCTTCAAATCTCAGAATTTCGCATAATATTGCATTTTAAGCAAGTTTTCTTGCATTTTGTTTCGTACGAAAAATCATCGAATTTAGCAATATTTTAACGTTTATCATCTCCTTTTCCTTCATGTGATTTAAACAAAATATCATCGAATTAGGCAATATTTTGCCGTTTTCCACGTTTTTGCGAATTTTCCGTCCATGGGTATTAATTCATATATATATATACGATAAAAATGATGCAAACACATAATTGATTAGATAATAACCTTAAATACTTCATTTTCAATCATCTATTTGTTTCTCGTTAAAATACTGAGTAAGATATTGAAAAGGGGAGAAGTTCGGTTTTTATTGCATATACCCAGCAAACAATTTTAGGTTGCCACAACATATCTGGAAAGTATTTGAAAGTATTGGAAACGTTTGTTTTATCGTATCAGATACGATATTGTGTGTGGACTTAAATAGGTTTCCAAAACTTATAACCAAGACATATGTATCTAACACTAATTTGAGATGTTGTGGCAACTTACACTCCTAACATGAGTCATTCATAATCCATTCATACACCAATATGAATCTCTTGTGAAACGTTTGAGCCTTATCTGAACCATTTTCACATCTTTGTGTTTAAAGTTAAATTTCTTGAAAATAAAAAATATTTATTTTTAAATATATTTAAATATTTTAAATATTTTAAATAATAAATTTTTTATATTATATTAGTGTTTTCAATTTAAATATTAAAACCAATTTAAGGGTAAAAAAATCAAATAATTTATATTTCTTTTATTATTTACTAACAAATCAGCAAAAATACAAAAACATATGACCTATATAATTATATATATAATATATATATAAATAATTTATATAATATATATATATATATATATATATATATATATATATATATATATATATTAGTGTAATACATAAGAATGTAGTGTAATAGTATATATATTATATATATATATATATTTATATATAAATAATATATTTATATATAAATAATATATTTATATATAAATAATATATTTATATATAAATAATATATTTATATATAAATAATATATTTATATATAAATAATATATTTATATATAAATAATATATATATATATATAAATAATATATATATATATAAATAATATATATATATAAATAATATATATATATATAAATAATATATCGACGACCATCGTCCACCCCACGACCACCGTCACCCCACGCAACCCTACGCCCACCGCCACCCCACGCCCACCGTCACCCCACGCAACCCTACGCCCACCGCCACCCCACGCCCACCGTCAGCCCACGCCCACATACGTCACACGCCCTACGGCTCCCTCACCAGGAAAGGGTGGAAGGACACATGTGGTGGGGTCAAGAGACTGGGTCACCAGTGTGCCAATAAGTGCTTGAAAAAGATAAGTTGAGTCCAGTCCTGTGGTGACTGGACCATTGTGAGTATCGTGTTGAGAGCACCACACCCAGTGAGCCAGGACACATTCACCAGTGATTAGTGACAAAAAGGAAATTATCCAAGTGTTACGTGCCACATCAACCCTCCCCCCACCCCCTGAGTGTAGTGCCTCCCCCCACCCCCTGAGTGTAGTGCCCCCCCCCCCACCCCCTGAGTGTAGTGCCTCCCCCCCAGTGAGTGTAGTGTCTCCCGCTCGCCCACTCCACTTGTGTAGTGTCTCCCCCCCCCCCCCCCCCTCCGTGTGGTGCAGTGTCTTCCGCTCCCCCGCCCCCACCTCCCACGACCAGGTGGTCGCGCCTTCCCTCCCCGGCCCCCCTCCCAGACCGGGCCAGCGCGCAGCCTCCCAACCCCCACCCACCACCTCCACGAGCCCACCCACCCCAGACATCTGCCCAGACATGACGCATAGTATAGGGGACAACCTCGTCCCCCCCAGCCAGGAGGGAGAGACAAATACTCCAGTGCAAGGTGACATTCACTTTACCTAAGGGGATGGCAGAAGAAGCCGCTACCAGCCAGCTCACCCCTCCCGAAGCCAATCAAAGGAGAGGCACATGCAGTGGTTGTGGGAATATCGTCAGCATCAACTCTGTCTCCAGAGTCATACGCCAGCATGGTGACTGTCCTGGGTCAGGGAGGCCTCCCGTGGGAGGAGGCAGCACTCAGGAGCCTGTTGTACCAGTACAAATCGCAACAGATTACGTTGCAACAGACGACCTGCTAGAGGCAATTAAAGCAACGTCAACCAGGACACTCACCCACATCCCAAAGGCCTCTCGCCCTTTTGCTGCAGGGAAATACACGGACCTCATCGCAAAAGTCAACAGAGGGTCAAATAACCTTGTTGCACCTGATACCATCAAAGCCTGGCACAATCTGTTACTTTTTGGCAATGCATGCTTAGGTGTACCAGACAGAGGAGGCAAGACACTGGCCTCATCCGTCAATAAAGCAATTAGGGATTTTCCGAGGGCTGACAACCTAGTCCGCCTCCCCAAACACACCAAACACCGCCGAGGCAGACCAAGTACGACAATCAGCGACAACAGAAAATTAGGTACCCAAGTCAGCAAGAAAATTGAAGAGGGCAATACAGTCGGGGCACTCAGGTTAATCACAAGTGAGGACAAAATTTTGCCCAGGGATGAAACCACAGCCCAAGCACTGAGAGAAAAACACCCCGTCAGGGCCGTAGGTGGACCTCCCCCACAGGTCAGGCTCGCCCCTAATCAGGAACCTCTCGTCCTCCGGGAGTCAGAGGTTTATAAAGCTATCGTTTCATTTCCCCCGGGCTCCTCAGGAGGCTACACAGGGGTAAGACCTCAACATGTGAAGGAAATGGTGAACCCTGTTCTTGGCCCAGCTGCAGAAGCGCTCCTGACAGAAATCACAACGTTTGTCAACAACTGCCTCGCCGGGTTAATCCCTGATGAAATCAAACCATTCTTCTTTGGTGCATCCCTATGTGCCCTCAAAAAGAAGGGGGGAGGAATCAGACCCATTGCCGTTGGTAATACCCTTCGCCGCCTAGTTGCAAGGGCTGCTGTCAGAAGTATCCGAACGGAAGCAGCCACCATGCTGCAACCAAACCAGCTAGGGTTTGGAGTCCCCCAAGGCTGTGAAGCAGCGGCTCATGCTGCACGAGCCTACATTAGCTCTCTTACTGAAGACCAGGCAGTAGTAAAATTAGATTTTAAAAACGCTTTCAACTCGGTCAAAAGGGAAGCAATCCTCACTGCAGTCCAGGAACATTGCCCAAGCATTCTCCCGTTTGTGTCAGCAGGCTACAGCAAAGACTCAACCCTCCTGTTTGGCAAACATGAAGTCACCTCAGCAGAGGGAATTCAACAGGGTGACCCACTTGCACCGTTCCTCTTTTGCATAGCGGTTCGAGAAATTACAACCAGACTGTCCAGCGAGCTCAACATCTGGTTCCTGGATGATGGCACTCTGGCAGGCACACAAGATTCCCTGCTAGAAGACTTACAGCTGGTGAAGACACGGGGGGAGTCCATGGGTCTCGTTCTTAGCCCCTCCAAGTGCGAAATTATTGCATCTAGTGAAGTAATCATTAGAGCAGTGAAATCAGTTCTACCAGAAGCCTCAGTCGTTAAACCTACCGACAGCACACTACTCGGAGCACCTCTGGGCCACAATGCCATTGCTGCAGTCCTTGACGAAAAGTTTAGAGATCTAAAGAGGATGGAAGAGAGAATTGGGGACTTGGACTCCCACGATGCCCTCTACCTTCTCACAAAGTGCCTTACCCTGCCCAGGCTAACATACTTCTTAAGGTGTGCACCAACTTTTGGCAACCCACTTCTAAATCAATATGATGAGCTCCTCAGGTCAATATTCAGGAAGGCGCTCAACCTAGATTTAGATGACAGTCAGTGGGACCAAGCAACACTACCAGTGAGATTTGGAGGGATAGGCATACGAAAGGCAACTGAGGTAGCACTTCCAGCATTCTTATCCTCATGTACAGCAGCCAACGAATTGGTAGGGCAGATCCTACCAGAGCGTATGAGAGAGACAGCGGGAACTCATGATCAAACGTTCATCGAAGCAGCCAGACAATGGGACACCATTGCACACCCTCAACCCCGACCACAAGTCCCAAAAGACCACAAGCAGGCCCACTGGGATAGCCCCATAATGGAAAAGACTGTCACAGCAATGATTGACAACGCTGATGCTGAAAACAAAGCCCGCCTCCTAGCGGTAACAGCACCCCACGCCGGGGATTTTTTATTTGCTGTGCCCAATGCAGCCCTGGGAACTCGCCTCAGTCATGACGCTCTCCGCATTGGAGTTGCCCTTCGCCTTGCCGCCCCCATCCTCACCGAACATAGGTGCATCTGCGGAACTGCGATGGCAGACCAATATGGTCGTCATGGTCTGGTATGTCGTAAATCACAGGGTAAAATTGCAAGACATGAAGAAGTCAACGACATCATCAAGAGGAGCCTCGCCACAGCCCGCTGCCCGGCACAAAGAGAACCACACTTATCCAGACCTAACGACCCTCAGAAGCGCCCTGATGGGGTCACCTTGCTACCTTGGAAGGATGGTAAGCAAGTGGTATGGGACTACACGTGCGCTGCCACACTGGCCAGTACCTACCTCCACTACAGCACACGTGAAAGCGGTGGTGCTGCTTCTTTCAGGGAATCGCGGAAAATTATTAAATACAGAGGTCTAGCACACTGCTACAGCTTTGTTCCGATCGGCTCGGAGACCCTCGGTTCGTGGGGAAAATGTGCATTGAAGTTCCTGAAGGAATTGGGGGACAAATTGATCAGCGCTACAAAAGACCAGAGAGCAAAAAGTTTCTTGTTCCAGCGCCTCAGTGTTGCGATTCAGAGGGGAAATGCCTGTTGCGTCTTGGGCACTAGTCCAACTTCAGAGGAATTCGAAGAAGTGTTTGACTTGCAACAATGATCGAACCCGTCTGTGACATTCATCAATGTTTCCCATTGTTGTGTTCTTCAAGAGATCCATAACCTTTAAGCACCTTTTTGCATTATTATTTTTGTATCAACCCATGTATATCTTGTAACCATCAAATGCATAATAAAGCACAAAAAATATTCAAGGAAGGGGGTGGTAGGAGAAAAGCACACAGAAACTGTATTGGAGGGGATCTAAACATTCCCTCTAATGCGTTATGCGTGGTTTCCTCCGAGGCTATGGGTCCCCCTTCTTCCAGCTAGAGGTGGTACTCCCTTCTGTAATAATATATATATATAAATAATATATATATATAAATAATATATATATGATAACCATCTTTGTAACCTATA
>NC_091220.1:235041-277541 GCF_040958095.1 Procambarus clarkii | reverse complement strand
CCATTCCCCTGTCCCCTCGTCCTCCCCACCATTACCCTCTCCTCTGTTCCCTCGTCTTCCCCACCATCCCCCCTGTCGTCCTCCCCACCATTCTAAACTACCTCATCCCATGCATTCCATGATGGTCTGATGCTTCCATCTGAAAATTGGGAACATCAAAAGATCTGACTTTCCCAATTTTCTGATGGGAACATCAAATGATCTGATATTCCCATCACTGAAAAATAAAAACAGATAAAAAAAATTATATGAAAAAATAGAAAATAAAATATACTCATGAAATGAACAGAATGGTTAACAACGCAGCTCAATTGCAATGCAATGTCACAATAACATTTAAATATACTTTAAGATATAATCTAGAAGAAAATAAGGATATTGAAACGGTTCATGAACTCTATTTCAATAAAGGACACTATGGGGAACTTTGAAAAATAGTTATTGAGTATAATTAGACAGACTTGTTGCTAGGCAGAGGAGTAATGAGATATATGGCAAATTTTGCAAAATATACAATGAAGGTACACAAACATTCATACCCAAACAAAGCAAAATGCTAGGTAAGAACAAAGCATTTGGCCCGTAGGAGAAAGGAGATACCCACAAGACTAGAATACAAGTCATTAACAAGCATGCAAGTATAATACATAATACATGCAGACATATATATAATCCAAAAAAATGTCAAATTTACGTACTTATTATTACATTACAAATATCCAAGGTTTTGAAGACACGTTTCCTCTTGCGCCCAACGAGTGAATACTGAGACCAGACCCCATAGGTCCCTATCCTCATCATTCGTCTCACTGTGTCTCCACAGCTTGCACCGCCCATTTGAGACAGCGTCTGGACCTGTTAAAATAATGCATAAGCTGTAAGGTAATAGAGAATAATATATATCTTTCAATCTCAACATTAGATTTTCTAATTTCCAACTGTATTAAATAAATAGCATTAAAATATTTTCCTTCTTAACTATTACAAAAATCAACGAATTTGAGTAACTTTTGCTTTTGTTTTATTTGTACCTTAAACATAACACTGAACAATCAATTATGTGCCACCCCACCTTCCTTCATCTGCAAAAAAACTAATCAAAAGACATATGTACAAGGCTAAAAAAATTCAGCAACACTTACCATACTCAGGCTAAAATAATGGCATTTACTATTTTTAAAAGATTATTAGCAAATTTACAGAAATGGTGCATTCGGAAGACAAAACCAATTTTTCACTTTTGACAATTGAGCACCTGCTACATCCAGATTCTAGGGAGGAAAGGAAGGACGATCTTACTGGATCCCATAGCCTCTCCGAGGCACAAACCAGGCTTTTACACAAACCCCCCCCCCCTGCACCCGAGCTTTTTAAAATAGTAAATGCCACTATTTTTGCAAAATTATTACGAGATCTATTATTCTAGAGAATAATGCATATAAATGCATATATGCATATAAATACAAAAGTAAATCAAATCTTATCCTTGTATAATATACAAGCTGATGTGAGATCCCTGTCTACAGGTGGACTGGAACTATTATCCAGTAGGCAGTCTACTGTATTTTATCAAACCGTTATTAGTATAATAGATCTCGTAATAATTTTGCAAAAATAATGGCATTTACTATTTTTAAAAGATTATTAGCAAATTTACACAAATGGTGCATTCGGAAGACAAAACCAATTTTTCACTTTTGACAATTGAGCACCTGCTACATCCAGATTCTAGGGAGGAAAGGAAGGACGATCTTACTGGATCCCATAGCCTCTCCGAGGCACAAACCAGGCTTTTACATAACCCCCCCCCCTGCACCCGAGCTTTTTAAAATAGTAAATGCCATTATTTTTGCAAAATTATTACGAGATCTATTATACTAATAACGGTAAATAAATAATAAATAGTAAATAAATCAAAATCAGTTACATTATTTTATCTTATTCATAGCATAAATGTTCTCGAAGATTACTAAAAAGAAATTGAATTAGACTACAGCAAATTGGCAAACTTTACCTTGTATCTGTTTCCACCGAGTTTGTTTGGGGCGTTCTTCAACATATCAGCAATACTTGTCTCAACATCTCTTTCAGTTGCATTAGTGTGGGTGTTGATACAGGCTTCTGGAAATTTATAAGAATTAATTAATATATATAATTATAATTCACTTTGCTATTCCCCATTCCACAGTCCTCTCGTCCTTCCCACTTCCCTGTCCCCACATCATCCCCACTATTCCCACTTCCCTGTCCCATCGTCCTCCTTACCATTTTCCCCTCCCCTGTCCTTCTTCCTCCCCCACCATCTCCCATTCACCTGTCCCTTTGTCCTCCCCAGCATTCCCCTGTCCCCACCATCCCCAACTCCCCAGTCCCCTCGTCCTCCCCACCATTACCCTCTCCTCTGTCCCCTCGTCGTCCCCACCATACCCCCCTCTCGTCCTCCCCACCATTCCAAACTACCTCATCCGATGCATTCTATAATGGTCTGATGCTTCCATCAGAAAATTGGGAACATCAAATGATCTGATATTCCCATCACTGAAAAATAAGAACAGCTAAAAAATGAAATGAAAAAAATAAAAAAATAAACTATACTCATGAAATGAACAGTATGGTAAACAACACAGCTCAATTTCAATGCAATGTCACACAAAATTATTAAATCGAAATGAAAATAAATTGAAATCTATGAAAATTCAAATTATCAATACAATCGGAAATATTGAAATAATATCGCAACATAATATAGTGTGGGTTGCTCTTACGTGCAACAGACGGTGCTGTTTTTCAAAAAAGGCATGGTTTTACCTGTCACAAGTGTGGCATCTATACTTATACTCACGAAATGAACGGTATGGTAAACAACATAGCTCAATTGCAATGCAATGTCACAATAACATTTAATAACAATAATAACAATAACATTTAAATATACTTTAAGATATAATCTAGAAGAAAATAAGAACATTGAAACGGTTCATGAACTCGATTTCAATAAAGGACACTATGGGGAACTTTGAAAAACAGTTAATGAGTATAATTAGACAGACTTGTTGCTAGGCAGAGGAGTAAATAATGAGATATATGGCAAATTTTGCAAAATATACGGCACACAAACATTCATACCCAAACAAAGCAAAATGCTAGGTAAGAACAAAGCAGTTGGCCCGTAGGGGAAAGGAGATACCCACAAGACTGGAATACAAGTCATTAACAAGCACACAAGTACTACACTACACAACAACCGCACTACTACCAGAACTGGACGAATCACTACCAAAACAACACATTGCACATCACTACCAAAACAACACAACACAACACAAGCATTGGCAAAGAATTATAGACCAGTTGCACTAACATCCCACATAATAAAATTATTTGAGAGTGATCAGGAGTCAGATTACTAGTTTTATAGAGACCAATGACCTCCACAATCCAGGCCAACAAGGATTTAGAGCAGTTTCTATGATCGAGCCACTGAGATCTATAAAGAATTCTGATCAAGAAAGAGATCTAGGGGTGGTTTTAGATAGAAAACTATAACCTGAGGATCATATTAAGAACATTCTGCGAGGGGCCTATGCTACACTTTTTAACTTTAGAATTGCTTTTAAATACATAGGTCAAAAAGTTTTAAAAGTTTTAAAAGTTTTTTAAACCTCTCGTGTATCATGAGTGTGTTAAAGCTTCAGATGGTGCATTCAGATGATGAATATTACCTAGTTCCTTCATCTGGGAAGAATGAACACATATTGGTGCATTCGGATGATAAAAACTAACTACTGTAGTTTAATTGATCAACAGACTGTATATCATATGCAGACTGTATGTGGATCTGCGGGCCACTCCAAACAACAGCCTGGTGGACCAAGCTCCACCAGGGCTAAAGCACAAAGTGATATAGATGTGATAGAGATATTATATATATATATATATATATATATATATATATATATATATATATATATATGTCGTACCTAGTAGCCAGAACTCACTTTTTGGCCTACTATTCAAGGCCCGATTTGCCTAATAAGCCAAGTTTTCCTGAATTAATATATTTTCACTAATTTTTTTCTTATGAAATGATAAATCAACCCATTTCATTATGTATGAGGTCAATTTTTTTTTATTGGAGTTAAAATTAACGTAGATATATGACCGAACCTAACCAACCCTACCTAACCTAACCTAACCTATCTTTATAGGTTAGGTTTGGTTAGGTAGCCGAAAAAGTTAGGTTAGGTTAGGTAGGTTAGGTAGTCGAAAAACAATTAATTCATGAAAACTTGGCTTATTAGGCAAATCGGGCCTTGCATAGTAGGCTGAGAAGTGCGTTCTGGCTACTAGGTACGACATATATATATATATATATATATATATATATATATATATATATATATATATATATATATATATATATATATATATATATATGTCGTACCTAGTCGCCAGAACGCACTTTTCAGCCTACTATGCAAGGCCCGATTTGCCTAATAAGCCAAGTTTTCATGAATTAATATATTTTCTCTATTTTTTTTCTTATGAAATGATAAAGCTATCCATTTCATTATGTATGAGGTCAATTCTTTTTTTATTGGAGTTAAAATTAATAGAGATATATGACCGAACCTAACCTATCTTTATAGGATAGGTTAGGTAGCTGAAAATGTTAGGTTAGGTAGTCGAAAAAACATTAATTCAAGAAAACTTGGCTTATTAGGCAAATCGGGCCTTGCATAGTAGGCTGAGATGTGCGTTCTGGCTACTAGGTACGACACATTATATATATATATATATATATATATATATATATATATATATATATATATATATATATATATATATATATATATATATATATATATATATGTATATATATATATATATATATATATATATATATATATATATATATATATATATATATATATATATATATATATATATATATATATATATATATCGGACAATTAGTAAAAAAAAAAAAAAAAAAAAATTAAATTATTTTACCTTGTACCTAGATCCACCAGGCCTGTTTGGTGCCTGTTTCAGTACTTCAGACATCTGGAAGGTCACATCCTCCTCCTCAACTTGTGGATGTGCGTTGATAGATGATTCTGTAAAATTAAGTTATTTATATAATAATAAATTCAGTATAACAATAATATTCTGTAAAATTAAAAGTAATTTATACATCAATCAGATAAAACTCTCCAGAGATGGTGATACACAACATATAAAGGACAAATTTCAGAACAAAATATGCATTTAGGAATAAGGTTTTGTACATGTAGGTAGCACATGAGAAAATAAGTGGAAGGTGATCAAGTTTATATTAACATGTTAATGACTTTGTTAAGGCTTTGCAAGAATGAAAAAATATTAATAATATAATATCACCTACCAATTAATTGTACATCATTTATAAGTCAATTATTTGCATTATTATTATTCAATACTAATGATATAAAAATGCATTTTGTAATCTACTATTTATGCAAGTATTAAGCACAGGATCATGAAATAAACTGCAAAATACTGTAATGGATAAACCAATTAATTTTACATTTTCCTATAGCCAAGTCAGTCAGTTCTATTAGCAGCAGAGAACAATTATGCCCAACCTCTATTAAATGAAACAATCTTAAGAGCAAGTGATAGAAATATAATCATTTATGCTTGGGATTATGGAATGGTTCCAAATATGAAAAATATCAAGTTTTTTGGTTAAAATTTTTTAACTTAAAATTTACATTTTTAAGTGAATTTATGACCATAATAATTGAATCACTAATATGATTCACTAATATATAATCCTAATAATAATCACTAATATATAATCCATTGAGCATGCTGCATCTCTTTCAGTCTCTTTGCAATTTGAACAAGAGGGTTTTTAATTGATCGAACCATATTCTTAAAGTAAAGTAAATGAGATGTATTCCATATTTTGCAAAATATACGATGAAGGCACACAAACATTCATGCCAAAACTGAAGGGCAGGATTTATGAGGAGACATTAGAGGCATTAAATATTCCAAACTAGAAGACAGAAGGAAAAGAGGAGATATGATCACTACGTACAAAACAGTAACAGGAATTGATAAACTTGATAGGGAAGATTTCCCGAGACCTGGAATTTCAAGAACAAGAGGTTATAGATTTAAACGAACTAAACAAAGATGCCGAAGAAATGTAAGACAATTCACTTTTGCAAACAGAATGGTAAACGGTTGGAACATGTTAGGTGAGAAGGTGGTGGAGGCCAAATCCGTCAAAAGTTTCAAAGCATTATATGACAAAGTGCTGGGAAAATGGGACACCACGAGTGTAGCTCTCCATCCATCTGATTGATAACCCAAATGAATTTTTCATGGATATGATACCAACATCAAATCATAAATCAGATGTGATCCTATCCCCACTGGATTTTGAAGAAGCCATAGACAGTATGCCTATGCACTCTGCACCAGGCCCTGACTCTTGGAACTCTATATTCATCAAGAACTGTAAAAAACGTTATCGCAGGCCCTTCACATTCTTTGGAGACAAAGCCAAGATACTGGCATTGTCCCTGACATACTAAAAACCGCAGAGATAGCACCGCCCCATAAAGGAGGAAATAAGGCAGAGGCAAAAAACTACAGACCGATAGCACTAACATCGCACATCATAAAAATCTTTGAGAGAATGCTAAGAAGTAAGATCACAAAATACATGGAATCACAGCATCTCCATAACCCCAGACAACATGGTTTCAGAACAGGGCGCTCTTGCCTATCACAGTTGCTGGACCACTCTGACATGGCACTAGATGCCATGGAAGACAAACAAAACGCTTTGACAAAAAAAAGCCTTTGACAAATGTGACCATTGTGTTATTGCACATAAAATGCGTTCAAAAGGAATTACCGGAAAAATAGGCAGATGGATATACAACTTCCTGACTAATAGAACCCAATGTGTAGTAGTCAACAAAATAAAATCTGGACCATCAACCGTAAAGAGCTCAGTCCCCAAGCGTACTGTGCTTGCTCCAATACTTTTTCTCATCCTCATATCGGACATAGACAAGGACACAACCTATAGTACTTGATCATCCTTTGCAGATGACACTAGAATCTTCACGAGAGTAGGCAACATAGAGGACACGGCAAACCTCCAATCAGATGTAAATCAGGTCTTTCTATGGGCTACAGAAAATAACATGGTGATTAACGAACATAAGTTTCAGCTCATGCGCTACGGAAAAAATAAAAAATATAAAAACGGAAACCACTTACAAAACTCAGTCAAATCATAACATTGAACGGAAAAGCAACGTAAAGGATTTGGGTGTACTGATGTCAGAAGGCCTTACATTTAAAGAACACAATAAAGTAGCCGTCACAACTGCAAGAAAAATGACAGGATAGATAACAAGAACTTTTCACACTAGAGATGCTATACCGATGATGATAGTTTTCAAGACGCTAGTGCTCTCTAGAGTGGAATACTGCTGCATAATGAAAGCCCCTTTCAAAGCTGGAGAAATTACTGACCTATACTTATGCATTTATCTTCGGTTTAACACAACAGGCACCAGACACACGCTAGGCATCATACACACTAGGATAAAACAAACATTAGGCCAGAAGTCAGAAAAGAATTCAAAGAATTTTACTGGAAAGGCTTGCTGTTAGGAAAGGAAGTAATTGAGATGAATTAATGCACAGTATGTCAATTTTGTGAAATATATGATAAAGGAACAAAAACATTTATACCAAAACAAAGATGCAGAACTAGGAAACAGGATTTGTTCAACTGAAATTTCAAGACGGACAGAGACCAAAAGACACAAAAATGGAATCAATATACGAAGAGGCCAAACCCCCAAACATACCAGTAATACAAAGAGAAACAACTACACGGCAGTGAGGAGAGAGGCAGAAAGAAATTTTGAAAAAAAGGAACAAACAAATGTAAAGTAGAACAAATCATATTCTATAAATACAGCAACAACCAATTGCAGGTAAAGGATAATATTCAGAGCTTTTAAATGCATGGATGGCGAAATACTCAAGAAATTGTTCACGACTTTTGTTAGACCAAAGTTGGAATATGCAGCGGTTGTATGGTGCCCATATCTTAAGAAGCACATAAACAAACTGGAAAAGGTGCAAAGACATGCTACTAAGTGGCTCCCAGAACTGAAGGACAAGAACTATGAGGAGAGGTTAGAGGCATTAAATATACCAAATATACTACACAAATATATATACTACACATGCACAATAAACTACCCTACACAGGCTGAGTATGGTGTGTACAATAAATTATTAGCTAAAAGATAAGACTGAGTTTGTATAAATGGGGGTTAAGTCAGAGTGGGAAAATGTAAGTGGAGTGCCTAAAAACCCTGTCCTGGGACCTCTGTAATTCATAATATATACAAATAATTTAGACTCAGGTTTGATCAGCAATATTTGAAAATTTCCAGACGATACAAAAGGGATTTTTTTCTGGATTCAGGATTATTTTTTTATGGCTGAAAACAGGTTTTCAGCAATAAAAGAAATACAGTATTGCTGGAACAACCGTCGACATCTTCAAGAGAAAACCTGAACATCTTCAAGAAGTGAAGATGACCTTGAGAAGAAGTATAGGTTGGGAGAAGTATAGGTTAGGAATTGTCTCCAAAGAATTCTCAAAGAATTACTCGTTATTGCTATCCAAGATAATTAGACGAGCCAAAGCTAAATACTACGAAGATAAATTTACCCAAATAAAGAGTACCTTACCTAAAAATATGTATGTACCTTACGTAAATAAACATTTGATTTTGAAGTGCCGGACAAACAAGGCTGTGGTGGATATGTGGGCCTGAGGGGCCTGTCCAAGCAACAGCCTGTTGGACCAAGCTCTCACATGTCAAGCCTGGCCTTGGAAGGGCTTGGTGAGTAGAACAACTACCAGAACCCTATAATGCATGTATCAAGGTGTCCAGGCAGTGAGCACCACATAATGCAGTGCAGTCCTGTAAGAATAAGCACAGTAAGTATGGGCATGGAGGGGGTGCAGCAGTGGCTTGTGAAGGGCTGGAGAGTAAATGGACATGCCCAGGGGTAAAAAGCATTAGGGTAACAGAACATAGCCCATAAAAATAGTAATGACAATGAATGAATAATTATATGAATGCAATAATACTTCATATCTCAATAGGAATACTAAGCAGGATGCAAGACAAGGTACTGGTGGTGATAGTGGTTGGTACAAGTCCTCACATCCCCACAGACACCAGTAACAGCCCTCACCTCCCAACACAGTACCCTTGTAGCGAGTTAATCTTATACTCGCTTCATTATCTTATAGCATAACTAATTAACACTAATTACAGAAGCTACACAGGTGATACTTTGGTGTGAGTTGAGCGCACTGAGCGTCGGTATCGCTACACCCTTGTTCCTTAACAACCCTTTGGACCTTTATTACAGAAAAATAGAATCAATTAATTTAATAAAATATAAAATATAAGTGCTTACTTACGATAATACTATCGGTGGAACACAAAATCTTCTTCTTCTTGATAGTAGGTGCAGTTTGCATGAAGGGTTAGTCCTCGCCATGACTGAACTGACGACAAAATGGCCGATGTGTTGATATGGCGTCAGGTGACGCTGTGACGTCACAGGTGAGGGACGCTTTGCGCATTACTCCCTCGTACTTAAAAAGTACTACAGGTACTTTTTGGTTTTATTTTTGAATATGGCAGAAGTTGGACAGCTTTTCAAATCATTATAAGGGAGTGAGTTCCATAGACTAGGTCCCTTTATTTACATAGAGTGTTTACATAGATTAAGTTTGACTCTGGGGATATCAAAGAGATATTTATGTCTGGTGGGGACGTGGCCATGTGTTCTATTACATCTGTCCAGGAAGAGTTTCAGAACAGGGTTTGCAGTTAGAAAAAGGGCTTTATAAACGTAATTTACACAGGAGAATGTATGGAGTGAATTTGTTTAGCATGTTTAAGGATTTGAACAAGGGAGCTGTGTGTTGTCTGAAGGTTATTTATTGTCCTGATAGCAGATTTTTACTGGATGATGATGGGCTTGAGGTAGTTTGCAGAGGTTGAACCCCAAGCACAAACGCCATAAGAATGATAGGGATAGATAAGTGCATAATAGAGTGAGAGGAGAGCAGAGTAGGGTACATAATATCTGATCTTAAACAGTATACCAACTGTTTTAGAAACCTTTTTAGTTATGTGTTGTATATGGGTGCGGAAGTTGAGTCTCTTGTCTAAGTATAGGCTAAGAAACTTTCCATCATTTTTATTGCTAATGTTTACATTATCTATCTGAAGCTGAATTGCATTTGTTGATTTGTTTCCAAATAAGATATAGTAGGTCTTTTCTATGTTTTGTGTGAGGTTTGTTGGTTGACATCCACAAGTAGACTTTTTTTAATTAATTGTTTACAACATTATTTAACAGGAGTGGGTTGGGGTCAGAGTAGATGAGTAGTATCATCAGCCAACAATATAGGTTTAAGTATGTTAGAGACATTAGGGAGATCATTGATGTATATAAGAAACAGGAGGGTCCTAGGATGCTGCTCTGTGGCACCTTTACGGTAATTAAGTGGTAGAGTGGGAGAGGTTATATCATTGATGGCTTCATATTGGTGTCTGTTACTAAGATAGGATCGGATATAGTTTAGGGCAAGGCCACGGATTCCATAATGGTGGAATTTAAGTAAGAGGTAGTTATGGTTAACAGTATCAAAGGCCTTTCTCAGGCCGATGAAGAGTTCAATTGGAAACTCACTTTTGTCAAGGGCTGAGAAGATTAAGTCAAGCAGACTAACAATAGCATCATTGGTACTCTTTTGGGAGCGGAAGCCAAACTGACAGGGACTTAGTATATTGAATTTTACAAGATTGGAGTAGAGCTGTTTGTAAAAAAAAAAAAAATAATTTTGATAATATAGGTAGATTCGATATGGGTCTGTAATTATTTATGTCTGCCGTGTTACCTCCTTTATGAACTGGCGTTACTCTTGCTTTTTTAAGGATATCAGGGAAGGTATGACACTCTAGGGATTTGTTGAACAGCAGTGCTATGGATGGTGCAAGGGCATGGGTGGCACGCCTGTGTACCATCGATGGTATTTCACTAATGTTCCCAGCTTTGGTTTTTAGCGAGTGAATGATGGACACAACATCTGTAGGGCTGACCGGAGAGAGGAGAAGAGAGTTTGGATAGCTGCGTGAAAGATATGTGGTAACATATGTCTGAGTCTCTGGGATTTTTCGGGCAAGGTGAGCACCAAACGATGAAAAGAAGCTATTAAATTCAGTTGCTGTTTCAAGATCTGTTGCAGGTGTATAACCATCCTTGGAGATTTTTATCTTATTATGTGAATGTTGTTTAGCTCCTAGGATGGTAGAGATGGCTCTCCATGTGCTTTTTATGTTGCCTTTTGCTTCTTTGAATCTATTCTCGTAATAGGAACGCTTTGCTCTTATTATACTATTATTATACTTATATTATATTATTATTATACTTATTATTAATTATGCGGATCAGGACATCACCTGATCAAACACATCAAACATCGTTTGACCACCATCAAACACACACACGGCGAGTCATCTACGTAGGTATTTATTGGGTGCTGGTATTCATATAACTTTTGGTGACCGTTTTTGCTGATTTTCTTCTAGAGAATGTTATTGCGAACACGTTGGTACCAAAATGAAATACATAGCTCGAGAACTAAGGTCAGGAGAGTAAAAAGAGTATACACATTTTTGTTTTGACGCTTAATTAAGGTTATTGTGAGTACTCATCGCCTGCCTAGAAACTGGAACTAGTAATTCCATCTATCATACATATCATACAAGAGGAGCCACACATCTATGGATCATCCAATAAAATCAGCAGACTTCTAGATGTTACTACTGCTCGGCTTAGACTCGGTTACAAGTATCTCTGGGAATTCTCATTATCTGCTGATGTAGACCTGACCAAATGTAAACTGTGTCAACAAAATTATTCGCACACCCTCCGTCACTATGTGATGGAGTGCGAAAAGATACATGAATTTAGAGACAATTCTATAACCAATGTTCCAGCGATGTGTCAATATTTCATTCAAAATGATCTGCTACCAGAAATTTTAGCCAAATATCCCCAGTTTGCTAACTGTAGATAACAACTAAGTGATTGTAACCTATCCACCGCTGCCCACTGGATGGGGGACGGTGTGCAGGACAAACATATAAATTTTGATACTAGCTCTCCACATATGTCAGTTGCTTAATTTAGAACCTGTACTTGAGGTCGATCTCGAACCCATTGTTGATGTGATGACTTATATTGAATTTTGTAACTAGCTCATCAAGATTGTAACTTGCTTAGCTAAATGAATTGTGGGGTTCAGTCCCTGAGCCCATTATGTGCCTCTGTAACCCTTTCCACAACCGCCCACAAGATGGGTATGGGGTGCATAATGGGGTGGGGTGTCTTGGCCAAACGTGCCACATCAAAACCACAAGTTGACATTGAATGTGAATTAACAATGAGACAAGTAAGATTTATACTAATACATTTATACTAACTCTGTTGAGCGTTGACCATTTATACATCAAATCTGTTGATGTGAGCACTTTAGTTTAGTCTGCCGTTTAAAGAAAAAAAGAGCATATCAATGGTATATCACAGAAAACGAATTTATCATAAACTCATGTATTTGTCTTATCATATTGAACTGCATTCATATTTTTAATATATAACAATATGAATATACAAATTTCTGTAAATCCCCTACCTTGTTGGAATCTGTGGAAATGAATGAGCAAATGTGCTGGCTGAAGGCGCTGAAGGAAACCACATTGGTTTCATTTTGGATACAAATGTCCATGGAAATTCAAAATGGAAACTAATTATATAGTTGAACCTGCAGAGACGAGTTTAAGAATCTGTGTTGAGAGTGATGGACACAGCCTTCACAATTATACTTCAGAGAATGTAAACATCTAAGAGTCATTAGAAATATGTGTAGAATAATAAACCCTACATTGTTTGAGTTAGGGAAAACACCATTTGTGATATATAGATACTATAGCTGTTCCTAAAGATTCACCCTTTTTTGCACCAGCAAGATAACATATAAGATTTTAAGAGTTGACGAATGTTAATATTCTTGTTTGATAAACTGTGAACTTGAGACATAGTTAATAAGAACATATTAACACAACAAAATGTTTTCAAAATCCTTAACACCACTTTCCAGCAACTTATATAATTTATATAAATTATTTTAGAGAATAATACATAAATTATATATTTAAACATGATATAGTGTTTAGTGGAATGTATAAGGAGTCAAATTGTGTTAAAAAGAGCAATTTTTAGAAAATTTGGAAAAATACTTTTTTCTGTTCAAATTATAACTAAATGGATTATAAAGGTTTCACTCAGCCAATATATATCATTCACAATTTATTAATGAATTTTACAAAAAAACACCATAAATTTTATATTTGAACATGTAAAAACTATTTGTTTTACATTTGGAAGAAAATAATTGTAGAAAAACAATTTATAATTAAACCTTTGTGTTTGGATTTTTTGAGTAAAAGTTTCTCAAAGGCTCTCCTGCACCATTCTCAATGCAAATCATTCCCACACCTATGGCAAGAGATAGGCGAACGTTGTGTAGATGATTTGTGTTTGCTGGGTATCGACGTTTCAGCCGGATTAGAGCGGTTTTACGTGTACATCTTCCATCGTTAATATAAACGGAAAATCAAGAACATTATAGTTAATTCTAATGAAAACACATTGTTTTTTATCATTTGTATTGGAAACAACATTGTCATATGTCTTTTCTTGGAACTAAATAATACGAAACCTCGCTCTATGATTTGAAGTTAAAATCCTCAAATATGGTTATATAGTGACTTTTTTCACGTTTTTCATGTAGTTTGATATTACGTAGATATATTCATTTTTACCAATATTTCGATACTATTTCATGTAGTATCACGATATGTGATTTGGCCTTCAAATCTCAGAATTTCGCATAATATTGCATTTTAAGCAAGTTTTCTTGCATTTTGCTTCGTACGAAAAATCATCGAATTTAGCAATATTTTAACGTTTATCATCTCCTTTTCCTTCATGTGATTTAAACAAAATATCATCGAATTAGGCAATATTTTGCCGTTTTCCACGTTTTTGTGAATTTTCAGTCCATGGGTTTTAATTCATATATATACGATAAAAATGATGCAAACACATAATTGATTAGATAATAACCTTAAATACTTCATTTTCAATCATCTATTTGTTTCTCGTTAAAATACTGAGTAAGATATTGAAATGGGGAGAAGTTCGGTTTTTATTGCATATATCGACGTTTCAGCCGGATTAGAGCGGTTTTACGTGTACATCTTCCATCGTTAATATAAACGGAAAATCAAGAACATTATAGTTAATTCTAATGAAAACACATTGTTTTTTATCATTTGTATTGGAAACAACATTGTCATATGTCTTTTCTTGGATCTAAATAATACGAAACCTCGCTGTATGATTTGAAGTTAAAATCCTCAAATATGGTTATATAGTGACTTTTTTCACGTTTTTCATTTAGTTTGATATTACATAAATATATTAATTTTTACCAATATTTCGATACTATTTCATGTAGTATCACGATATGTGATTTGGCCTTCAAATCTCAGAATTTCGCATAATATTGCATTTTAAGCAAGTTTTCTTGCATTTTGTTTCGTACGAAAAATCATCGAATATAGCAATATTTTGACGTTTATCATCTCCTTTTCCTTCATGTGATTTAAACAAAATATCATCGAATTAGGCAATATTTTGCCGTTTACACGTTTTTGTGAATTTTCAGTCCATGGGTTTTAATTCATATATATATGATAAAAATGATGCAAACACATAATTGATTAGAAAATAACCTTAAATATATCGACGTTTCAGCCGGATTAGAGCGGTTTTACGTGTACATCTTCCAACGTTAATATAAACGGAAAATCAAGAACATTATAGTTAATTGTAATGAAAACACATTGTTTTTTATCATTTGTATTGGAAACAACATTGTCATATGTCTTGTCTTTGATCTAAATAATACGAAACCTCGCTCTATGATTTGAAGTTAAAATCCTCAAATATGGTTATATAGTGAATTTTACCGTTTTTCATGTAGTTTGATATTACGTAAATATATTCATTTTTACCAATATTTCGATACTATTTCATGTAGTATCACGATATGTGATTTGGCCTTCAAATCTCAGAATTTCGCATAATATTGCATTTTAAGCAAGTTTTCTTGCATTTTGCTTCGTACGAAAAATCATCGAATTTAGCAATATTTTAACGTTTATCATCTCCTTTTCCTTCATGTGATTTAAACAAAATATCATCGAATTAGGCAATATTTTGCCGTTTTCCAGGTTTTTGTGAATTTTCAGTCCATGGGTTTTAATTCATATATATACGATAAAAATGATGCAAACACATAATTGATTAGATAATAACCTTAAATACTTCATTTTCAATCATCTATTTGTTTCTCGTTAAAATACTGAGTAAGATATTGAAATGGGGAGAAGTTCGGTTTTTATTGCATATATCGACGTTTCAGCCGGATTAGAGCGGTTTTACGTGTACATCTTCCATCGTTAATATAAACGGAAAATCAAGAACATTATAGTTAATTCTAATGAAAACACATTGTTTTTTATCATTTGTATTGAAAACAACAGTCATATGTCTTTTCTTGGATCTAAATAATACGAAACCTCGCTGTATGATTTGAAGTTAAAATCCTCAAATATGGTTATATAGTGACTTTTTTCACGTTTTTCATTTGGTTTGATATTACGTAAATATATTCATTTTTACCAATATTTCGATACTATTTCATGTAGTATCACGATATGTGATTTGGCCTTCAAATCTCAGAATTTCGCATAATATTGCATTTTAAGCAAGTTTTCTTGCATTTTGCTTCGTACGAAAAATCATCGAATTTAGCAATATTTTAACGTTTATCATCTCCTTTTCCTTCATGTGATTTAAACAAAATATCATCGAATTAGGCAATATTTTGCCGTTTTCCACGTTTTTGTGAATTTTCCGTCCATGGGTATTAATTCATATATATATACGATAAAAATGATGCAAACACATAATTGATTAGATAATAACCTTAAATACTTCATTTTCAATCATCTATTTGTTTCTCGTTAAAATACTGAGTAAGATATTGAAAAGGGGAGAAGTTCGGTTTTTATTGCATATATCGACGTTTCAGCCGGATTAGAGCGGTTTTACGTGTACATCTTCCATCGTTAATATAAACGGAAAATCAAGAACATTATAGTTAATTCTAATGAAAACACATTGTTTTTTATCATTTGTATTGGAAACAACATTGTCATATGTCTTTTCTTGGATCTAAATAATACGAAACCTCGCTCTATGATTTGAAGTTAAAATCCTCAAATATGGTTATATAGTGACTTTTTTCACGTTTTTCATGTAGTTTGATATTACGTAAATATATTCATTTTTACCAATATTTCGATACTATTTCATGTAGTATCACGATATGTGATTTGGCCTTCAAATCTCAGAATTTCGCATAATATTGCATTTTAAGCAAGTTTTCTTGCATTTTGTTTCGTACGAAAAATCATCGAATATAGCAATATTTTGACGTTTATCATCTCCTTTTCCTTCATGTGATTTAAACAAAATATCATCGAATTAGGCAATATTTTGCCGTTTTACACGTTTTTGTGAATTTTCAGTCCATGGGTTTTAATTCATATATATATGATAAAAATGATGCAAACACATAATTGATTAGATAATAACCTTAAATATATCGACGTTTCAGCCGGATTAGAGCGGTTTTACGTGTACATCTTCCAACGTTAATATAAACGGAAAATCAAGAACATTATAGTTAATTGTAATGAAAACACATTGTATTTTATCATTTGTATTGGAAACAACATTGTCATATGTCTTTTCTTGGATCTAAATAGTACGAAACCTCGATCTATGATTTGAAGTTAAAATCCTCAAATATGGTTATATAGTGACTTTTTTCACGTTTTTCATGTACTTTGATATTACGTAAATATATTCATTTTTACCAATATTTCGATACTATTTCATGTAGTATCACGATATGTGATTTGGCCTTCAAATCTCAGAATTTCGCATAACATTGCATTTTAAGCAAGTTTTCTTGCATTTTGCTTCGTACGAAAAATCATCGAATTTAGCAATATTTTAACGTTTATCATCTCCTTTTCCTTCAGGTGATTTAAACAAAATATCATCGAATTAGGCAATATTTAGCCGTTTTCCACGTTTTTGTGAATTTTCCGTCCATGGGTATTAATTCATATATATATACGATAAAAATGATGCAAACACATTATTGATTAGATAATAACCTTAAATACTTCATTTTCAATCATCTATTTGTTTCTCGTTAAAATACTGAGTAAGATATTGAAAAGGGGAGAAGTTCGGTTTTTATTGCATACATCGATGTTTCAGCCGGATTAGAGCGGTTTTACGTGTACATCTTCCATCGTTAATATAAACGGAAAATCAAGAACATTATAGTTAATTCTAATGAAAACACATTGTTTTTTATCATTTGTATTGGAAACAACATTGTCATATGTCTTTTCTTGGATCTAAATAATACGAAACCTCGCTCTATGATTTGAAGTTAAAATCCTCAAATATGGTTATATAGTGACTTTTTTCACGTTTTTCATGTAGTTTGATATTACGTAAATATATTCATTTTTACCAATATTTCGATACTATTTCATGTAGTATCACGATATGTGATTTGGCCTTCAAATCTCAGAATTTCGCATAATATTGCATTTTAAGCAAGTTTTCTTGCATTTTGTTTCGTACGAAAAATCATCGAATATAGCAATATTTTGACGTTTATCATCTCCTTTTCCTTCATGTGATTTAAACAAAATATCATCGAATTAGGCAATATTTTGCCGTTTTCCACGTTTTTGTGAATTTTCCGTCCATGGGTATTAATTCATATATATATACGATAAAAATGATGCAAACACATTATTGATTAGATAATAACCTTAAATACTTCATTTTCAATCATCTATTTGTTTCTCGTTAAAATACTGAGTAAGATATTGAAAAGGGGAGAAGTTCGGTTTTTATTGCATATATCGACGTTTCAGCCGGATTAGAGCGGTTTTACGTGTACATCTTCCATCGTTAATATAAACGGAAAATCAAGAACATTATAGTTAATTCTAATGAAAACACATTGTTTTTTATCATTTGTATTGGAAACAACATTGTCATATGTCTTTTCTTGGATCTAAATAATACGAAACCTCGCTCTATGATTTGAAATTAAAATCCTCAAATATGGTTATATAGTGACTTTTTTCACGTTTTTCATGTAGTTTGATATTACGTAAATATATTCATTTTTACCAATATTTCGATACTATTTCATGTAGTATCACGATATGTGATTTGGCCTTCAAATCTCAGAATTTCGCATAATATTGCATTTTAAGCAAGTTTTCTTGCATTTTGTTTCGTACGAAAAATCATCGAATATAGCAATATTTTGACGTTTATCATCTCCTTTTCCTTCATGTGATTTAAACAAAATATCATCGAATTAGGCAATATTTTGCCGTTTTCCACGTTTTTGTGAATTTTCAGTCCATGGGTTTTAATTCATATATATACGATAAAAATGATGCAAACACATAATTGATTAGATAATAACCTTAAATACTTCATTTTCAGTCATCTATTTGTTTCTCGTTAAAATACTGAGTAAGATATTGAAAAGGGGAGAAGTTTGGTTTTTATTGCATATATCGACGTTTCAGCCGGATTAGAGCGGTTTTACGTGTACATCTTCCATCGTTAATATAAACGGAAAATCAAGAACATTATAGTTAATTCTAATGAAAACACATTGTTTTTTATCATTTGTATTGGAAACAACATTGTCATATGTCTTTTCTTGGAACTAAATAATACGAAACCTCGCTCTATGATTTGAAGTTAAAATCCTCAAATATGGTTATGTAGTGACTTTTTTCACGTTTTTCATGTAGTTTGATATTACGTAAATATATTCATTTTTACCAATATTTCGATACTATTTCATGTAGTATCACGATATGTGATTTGGCCTTCAAATCTCAGAATTTCGCATAATATTGCATTTTAAGCAAGTTTTCTTGCATTTTGCTTCGTACGAAAAATCATCGAATATAGCAATATTTTAACGTTTATCATCTCCTTTTCCTTCAGGTGATTTAAACAAAATATCATCGAATTAGGCAATATTTTGCCGTTTTCCACGTTTTTGTGAATTTTCCGTCCATGGGTATTAATTCATATATATATACGATAAAAATGATGCAAACACATAATTGATTAGATAATAACCTTAAATACTTCATTTTCAATCATCTATTTGTTTCTCGTTAAAATACTGAGTAAGATGTTGAAAAGGGGAGAAGTTCGGTTTTTATTGCATATATCGACGTTTCAGCCGGATTAGAGCGGTTTTACGTGTTTATCTTCCATCGTTAATATAAACGGAAAATCAAGAACATTATAGTTAATTCTAATGAAAATACATTGTTTTTTATCATTTGTATTGGAAACAACATTGTCATATGTCTTTTCTTGGATCTAAATAATACGAAACCTCGCTCTATGATTTGAAGTTAAAATCCTCAAATATGGTTATATAGTGACTTTTTTCACGTTTTTCATGTAGTTTGATATTACGTAAATATATTCATTTTTACCAATATTTCGATACTATTTCATGTAGTATCACGATATGTGATTTGGCCTTCAAATCTCAGAATTTCGCATAATATTGCATTTTAAGCAAGTTTTCTTGCATTTTGCTTCGTACGAAAAATCATCGAATTTAGCAATATTTTAACGTTTATCATCTCCTTTTCCTTCATGTGATTTAAACAAAATATCATCGAATTAGGCAATATTTTGCCGTTTTCCACGTTTTTGTGAATTTTCCGTCCATGGGTATTAATTCATATATATATACGATAAAAATGATGCAAACACATAATTGATTAGATAATAACCTTAAATACTTCATTTTCAATCATCTATTTGTTTCTCGTTAAAATACTGAGCAAGATATTGAAAAGGGGAGAAGTTCGGTTTTTATTGCATATATCGACGTTTCAGCCGGATTAGAGCGGTTTTACGTGTACATCTTCCATCGTTAATATAAGCGGAAAATCAAGAACATTATAGTTAATTCTAATGAAAACACATTGTTTTTTATCATTTGTATTGGAAACAACATTGTCATATGTCTTTTCTTGGAACTAAATAATACGAAACCTCGCTCTATGATTTGAAGTTAAAATCCTCAAATATGGTTATATAGTGACTTTTTTCACGTTTTTCATGTAGTTTGATATTACATAAATATATTCCTTTTTACAAATATTTCGATACTATTTCATGTAGTATCACGATATGTGATTTGGCCTTCAAATCTCAGAATTTCGCATAATATTGCATTTTAAGCAAGTTTTCTTGCATTTTGCTTCGTACGAAAAATCATAGAATTTAGCAATATTTTAACGTTTATCATCTCCTTTTCCTTCATGTGATTTAAACAAAATATCATCGAATTAGGCAATATTTTGCCGTTTTCCACGTTTTTGTGAATTTTCCGTCCATGGGTATTAATTCATATATATTTACGATAAAAATGATGCAAACACATAATTGATTAGATAATAACCTTAAATACTTCATTTTCAATCATCTATTTGTTTCTCGTTAAAATACTGAGTAAGATATTGAAAAGGGGAGAAGTCCGGTTTTTATTGCATATATCGACGTTTCAGCCGGATTAGAGCGGTTTTACGTGTACATCTTCCATCGTTAATATAAACGGAAAATCAAGAACATTATAGTTAATTGTAATGAAAACACATTGTTTTTTATCATTTGTATTGGAAACAACATTGTCATATGTCTTTTCTTGGATCTAAATAGTACGAAACCTCGATCTATGATTTGAAGTTAAAATCCTCAAATATGGTTATATAGTGACTTTTTTCACGTTTTTCATGTAGTTTGATATTACATAAATATATTCATTTTTACAAATATTTCGATACTATTTCATGTAGTATCACGATATGTGATTTGGCCTTCAAATCTCAGAATTTCGCATAATATTGCATTTTAAGCAAGTTTTCTTGCATTTTGCTTCGTACGAAAAATCATCGAATTTAGCAATATTTTAACGTTTATGATCTCCTTTTCCTTCATGTGATTTAAACAAAATATCATCGAATTAGGCAATATTTTGCCGTTTTCCACGTTTTTGTGAATTTTCCGTCCATGGGTATTAATTCATATATATATACGACAAAAATGATGCAAACACATAATTGATTAGATAATAACCTTAAATACTTCATTTTCAATCATCTATTTGTTTCTCGTTAAAATACTGAGTAAGATATTGAAAAGGGGAGAAGTCCGGTTTTTATTGCATATATCGACGTTTCAGCCGGATTAGAGCGGTTTTACGTGTACATCTTCCATCGTTAATATAAACGGAAAATCAAGAACATTATAGTTAATTGTAATGAAAACACATTGTTTTTTATCATTTGTATTGGAAACAACATTGTCATATGTCTTTTCTTGGATCTAAATAGTACGAAACATCGATCTATGATTTGAAGTTAAAATCCTCAAATATGGTTATATAGTGACTTTTTTCACGTTTTTCATGTAGTTTGATATTACGTAAATATATTCATTTTTACCAATATTTCGATACTATTTCATGTAGTATCACGATATGTGATTTGTCCTTCAAATCTCAGAATTTCGCATAATATTGCATTTTAAGCAGTTTTCTTGCATTTTGTTTCGTACGAAAAATCATCGAATATAGCAATATTTTGACGTTTATCATCTCCTTTTCTTTCATGTGATTTAAACAAAATATCATCGAATTAGGCAATATTTTGCCGTTTTCCACGTTTTTGTGAATTTTCAGTCCATGGGTTTTAATTCATATATATACGATAAAAATGATGCAAACACATAATTGATTAGATAATAACCTTAAATACTTCATTTTCAATCTTCTATTTGTTTCTCGTTAAAATACTGAGTAAGATATTGAAAAGGGGAGAAGTTCGGTTTTTATTGCATATATCGACGTTTCAGCCGGATTAGAGCGGTTTTACGTGTACATCTTCCCTCGTTAATATAAACGGAAAATCAAGAACATTATAGTTAATTCTAATGAAAACACATTGTTTTTTATCATTTGTATTGGAAACAACATTGTCATATGTCTTTTCTTCGATCTAAATAATACGAAACCTAGCTCTATGATTTTAAGGTAAAATCCTTATATATGGTAAAATAGTAACTTTTTCACGTTAATCATGTAGTTTGATATTACGCAAATATATTCATTTTTACCAATATTCCGATACTATTTCATGTAGTATTACGATATGTGATTTGCCCTTCAAATCTCAGAATTTCGCGTAATATTGCATTTTAAGCAAGTTTTCTTGCATTTTGTTTCGTACGAAAAATCATCGAATTTAGCAATATTTTGACGTTTATCATCCCCTTTTCCTTCATGTGATTTAAACAAAATATCATCGAATTATGCAATATTTTGCCGTTTTTCCACGTTTTTGTGAATTTTCAGTCCATGGGTATTAATTCATATATATACGATAAAAATGATGCAAACACATAATTGATTAGATAATAACCTTAAATACTTCATTTTCAATCATCTATTTGTTTCTCGTTAAAATACTGAGTAAGATATTGAAAGGGGGAGAAGTTCTGATTTTATTGCATATATCGACGTTTCAGCCGGAATATAGCGGTTTTCGTGTACATCTTCCCTCGTTAATTTAAACGGAAAATCAAGAACATTTTAGTTATTTCTAATGAAAACACTGTTTTTTATCATTTGTATTGGAAACAACATTGTCATATGTCTTTTCTTCGATCTAAATAATACGAAACCTCGCTCTATGATTTGAAGGTAAAATCCTCAAATATGGTAAAATAGTAACTTTTTCACGTAAATCATGTAGTTTGATATTACGCAAATATATTCATTTTTACCAATATTCCGATACTATTTCATGTAGTATCACGATATGTGATTTGCCCTTCAAATCTCAGAATTTCGCGTAATATTGCATTTTAAGCAAGTTTTCTTGCATTTTGTTTCGTACGAAAAATCATCGAATTTAGCAATATTTTGACGTTTATCATCCCCTTTTCCTTTATTTGATTTAAACAAAATATCATCGAATTAGGCAATATTCTGCCGTTTTTCCACGTTTTTGTGAATTTTCAGTCTATGGGTATTAATTCATTATATATACGATAAAAATGATGCAAACACATAATTGATTAGATAATAACCTTAAATACTTCATTTTCAATCAACTATTTGTTTCTCGTTAAAATACTGAGTAAGATATTGAAAAGGGGAGAAGTTCTGATTTTATTGCATATATCGACGTTTCAGCCGGAATAGAGCGGTTTTACGTGTACATCTTCCATCAGTAATATAAACGGAAAATCAGGAACATTTTAGTTAATTCTAATGAAAACACATTGATTTTTATCATTTGTATTGGTAACAACATTGTCATATGTCTTTTCTTGGATCTAAATAGTACGAAACCTCGCTCTATGATTCTAAGTTATAATCCTCAAATATGGTTAAATAGTGACTTTTTTCACGATTTTCTTGTAGTTTGATATTACGAAAATATATTCATTTTTACCAATATTTCGATACTATTTCATGTCGTATAACGATATGTGATTTGGCCTTGAAATCTCAGAATTTCGCATAATATTGCATTTTAAGCAAGTTTTCTTGCATTTTGTTTCGTACGAAAAATCATCGAATTCAGCAATATTTTGACGTTTATCATCCCCTTTTCCTTCATGTGATTTAAACAAAATATCATCGAATTAGGCAATATTTTGCCGTTTTCCACGTTTTTGTGAATTTTCAGTCCATGGGTATTAATTCATATATATAAGATAAAAATGATGCAAACACATAATTGATTAGATAAAAACCTTAAATACTTCATTTTCAATCATCTATTTGTTTCTCGTTATTTACTGAGTAAGATGTTGAAAAGGGGAGAAGTTCGGTTTTTATTGCATATATCGACGTTTCAGTCGGATTAGAGCGGTTCTACGTGTACATCTTCCCTCGTTAATATAAACGGAAAATCAAGAACATTTTAGTTATTTCTAATGAAAACACTGTTTTTTATCATTTGTATTGGAAACAACATTGTCATATGTCTCTTCTTGGATCTAAATAATACGAAACCTCGCTCTATGATTTGAAGTTAAAATCCTCAAATATGGTTATATAGTGACTTTTTTCACGTTTTTCATGTTGTTTGATATTACGTAAATATATTCATTTTTACCAATATTTCGATACTGTTTCATGTAGTATCACGATATGTGATTTGGCCTTCAAATCTCAGAATTTCGCATAATATTGCAATTTAAGCAAGTTTTCTTGCATTTTGTTTCGTACGAAAAATCATCGAATTTAGCAATATTTTAACGTTTATCATCTCCTTTTCCTTCATGTGACTTAAACAAAATATCATCGAATTAGGCAATATTTTGCCGTTTTCCACGTTTTTGTGAATTTTCCGTCCATGGGTATTAATTCATATATATACGATAAAAATGATGCAAACACATAATTGATTAGATAATAACCTTAAATACTTCATTTTCAATCATCTTTTTGTTTCTCGTTAAAATACTGAGTAAGATATTGAAAAGGGGAGAAGTTCGGTTTTTATTGCATATTTCGACGTTTCAGCCGGAATAGAGCGGTTTTACGTGTACATCTTCCATCAGTAATATAAACGGAAAATCAGGAACATTTTAGTTAATTCTAATGAAAACACATTGATTTTTATCATTTGTATTGGTAACAACATTGTCATAAGTCTTTTCTTGGATCTAAATAATACGAAACCTCGCTCTATGATTCTAAGTTATAATCCTCAAATATGGTTAAATAGTGACTTTTTTCACGATTTTCATGTAGTTTGATATTACGTAAATATATTAATTTTTACCAATATTCCGATACTATTTCATGTAGTATCACGATATGTGATTTGCCCTTCAAATCTCAGAATTTCGCGTAATATTGCATTTTAAGCAAGTTTTCTTGCATTTTGTTTCGTACGAAAAATCATCGAATTTAGCAATATTTTGACGTTTATCATCCCCTTTTCCTTCATGTGATTTAAACAAAATATCATCGAATTAGGCAATATTTTGCCTTTTTTTCCACGTTTTTGTGAATTTTCAGTCTATGCGTATTAATTCATTATATATACGATAAAAATGATGCAAACACATAATTGATTAGATAATAACCTTAAATACTTCATTTTCAATCAACTATTTGTTTCTCGTTAAAATACTGAGTAAGATATTGAAAAGGGGAGAAGTTCTGATTTTATTGCATATATCGACGTTTCAGCCGGAATAGAGCGGTTTTACGTGTACATCTTCCATCAGTAATATAAACGGAAAATCAGGAACATTTTAGTTAATTCTAATGAAAACACATTGATTTTTATCATTTGTATTGGTAACAACATTGTCATATGTCTTTTCTTGGATCTAAATAGTACGAAACCTCGCTCTATGATTCTAAGTTATAATCCTCAAATATGGTTAAATAGTGACTTTTTTCACGATTTTCATGTAGTTTGATATTACGTAAATATATTCATTTTTACCAGTATTTCGATACTATTTCATGTCGTATAACGATATGTGATTTGGCCTTGAAATCTCAGAATTTAGCATAAAATTGCATTTTAAGCAAGTTTTCTTGCATTTTGTTTCGTACGAAAAATCATCGAATTTAGCAATATTTTGACGTTTATCATCCCCTTTTCCTTCATGTGATTTAAACAAAATATCATCGAATTAGGCAATATTTTGCCGTTTTCCACGTTTTTGTGAATTTTCAGTCCATGGGTATTAATTCATATATATACGATAAAAATGATGCAAACACATAATTGATTAGATAATAACCTTAAATATATCGACGTTTCAGCCGGATTAGAGCGGTTTTACGTGTACATCTTCCAAAGTTAATATAAACGGAAAATCAAGAACATTATAGTTAATTCTAATGAAAACACATTGTTTTTTATCATTTGTATTGGAAACAACATTGTCATATGTCTTTTCTTGGAACTAAATAATACGAAACCTCGCTCTATGATTTGAAGTTAAAATCCTCAAATATGGTTATATAGTGACTTTTTTCACGTTTTTCATGTAGTTTGATATTACGTAAATATATTCATTTTTACCAATATTTCGATACTATTTCATGTCGTATCACGATATGTGATTTGGCCTTCAAATCTCAGAATTTCGCATAATATTGCATTTTAAGCAAGTTTTCTTGCATTTTGTTTCGTACGAAAAATCATCGAATATAGCAATATTTTGACGTTTATCATCTCCTTTTCCTTCATGTGATTTAAACAAAATATCATCGAATTAGGCAATATTTTGCCGTTTTACACGTTTTTGTGAATTTTCAGTCCATGGGTTTTAATTCATATATATATGATAAAAATGATGCAAACACATAATTGATTAGATAATAACCTTAAATATATCGACGTTTCAGCCGGATTAGAGCGGTTTTACGTGTACATCTTCCAACGTTAATATAAACGGAAAATCAAGAACATTATAGTTAATTGTAATGAAAACACATTGTATTTTATCATTTGTATTGGAAACAACATTGTCATATGTCTTTTCTTGGATCTAAATAGTACGAAACCTCGATCTATGATTTGAAGTTAAAATCCTCAAATATGGTTATATAGTGACTTTTTTCACGTTTTTCATGTAGTTTGATATTACGTAAATATATTCATTTTTACCAATATTTCGATACTATTTCATGTAGTATCACGATATGTGATTTGGCCTTCAAATCTCAGAATTTCGCATAACATTGCATTTTAAGCAAGTTTTCTTGCATTTTGCTTCGTACGAAAAATCATCGAATTTAGCAATATTTTAACGTTTATCATCTCCTTTTCCTTCAGGTGATTTAAACAAAATATCATCGAATTAGGCAATATTTTGCCGTTTTCCACGTTTTTGTGAATTTTCCGTCCATGGGTATTAATTCATATATATATACGATAAAAATGATGCAAACACATTATTGATTAGATAATAACCTTAAATACTTCATTTTCAATCATCTATTTGTTTCTCGTTAAAATACTGAGTAAGATATTGAAAAGGGGAGAAGTTCGGTTTTTATTGCATATATCGACGTTTCAGCCGGATTAGAGCGGTTTTACGTGTACATCTTCCATCGTTAATATAAACGGAAAATCAAGAACATTATAGTTAATTCTAATGAAAACACATTGTTTTTTATCATTTGTATTGGAAACACCATTGTCATATGTCTTTTCTTGGATCTAAATAATACGAAACCTCGCTCTATGATTTGAAGTTAAAATCCTCAAATATGGTTATATAGTGACTTTTTTCACGTTTTTCATGTAGTTTGATATTACGTAAATATATTCATTTTTACCAATATTTCGATACTATTTCATGTAGTATCACGATATGTGATTTGGCCTTCAAATCTCAGAATTTCGCATAATATTGCATTTTAAGCAAGTTTTCTTGCATTTTGTTTCGTACGAAAAATCATCGAATATAGCAATATTTTGACGTTTATCATCTCCTTTTCCTTCATGTGATTTAAACAAAATATCATCGAATTAGGCAATATTTTGCCGTTTTCCACGTTTTTGTGAATTTTCCGTCCAAGGGTATTAATTCATATATATATACGATAAAAATGATGCAAACACATTATTGATTAGATAATAACCTTAAATACTTCATTTCAATCATCTATTTGTTTCTCGTTAAAATACTGAGTAAGATATTGAAAAGGGGAGAAGTTCGGTTTTTATTGCATATATCGACGTTTCAGCCGGATTAGAGCGGTTTTACGTGTACATCTTCCATCGTTAATATAAACGGAAAATCAAGAACATTATAGTTAATTCTAATGAAAACACATTGTTTTTTATCATTTGTATTGGAAACAACATTGTCATATGTCTTTTCTTGGATCTAAATAATACGAAACCTCGCTCTATGATTTGAAGTTAAAATCCTCAAATATGGTTATATAGTGACTTTTTTCACGTTTTTCATGTTGTTTGATATTACGTAAATATATTCATTTTTACCAATATTTCGATACTGTTTCATGTAGTATCACGATATGTGATTTGGCCTTCAAATCTCAGAATTTCGCATAATATTGCAATTTAAGCAAGTTTTCTTGCATTTTGTTTCGTACGAAAAATCATCGAATTTAGCAATATTTTAACGTTTATCATCTCCTTTTCCTTCATGTGACTTAAACAAAATATCATCGAATTAGGCAATATTTTGCCGTTTTCCACGTTTTTGTGAATTTTCCGTCCATGGGTATTAATTCATATATATACGATAAAAATGATGCAAACACATAATTGATTAGATAATAACCTTAAATACTTCATTTTCAATCATCTTTTTGTTTCTCGTTAAAATACTGAGTAAGATATTGAAAAGGGGAGAAGTTCGGTTTTTATTGCATATTTCGACGTTTAAGCCGGAATAGAGCGGTTTTACGTGTACATCTTCCATCAGTAATATAAACGGAAAATCAGGAACATTTTAGTTAATTCTAATGAAAACACATTGATTTTTATCATTTGTATTGGTAACAACATTGTCATAAGTCTTTTCTTGGATCTAAATAATACGAAACCTCGCTCTATGATTCTAAGTTATAATCCTCAAATATGGTTAAATAGTGACTTTTTTCACGATTTTCATGTAGTTTGATATTACGTAAATATATTAATTTTTACCAATATTCCGATACTATTTCATGTAGTATCACGATATGTGATTTGCCCTTCAAATCTCAGAATTTCGCGTAATATTGCATTTTAAGCAAGTTTTCTTGCATTTTGTTTCGTACGAAAAATCATCGAATTTAGCAATATTTTGACGTTTATCATCCCCTTTTCCTTCATGTGATTTAAACAAAATATCATCGAATTAGGCAATATTTTGCCGTTTTTCCACGTTTTTGTGAATTTTCAGTCTATGCGTATTAATTCATTATATATACGATAAAAATGATGCAAACACATAATTGATTAGATAATAACCTTAAATACTTCATTTTCAATCAACTATTTGTTTCTCGTTAAAATACTGAGTAAGATATTGAAAAGGGGAGAAGTTCTGATTTTATTGCATATATCGACGTTTCAGCCGGAATAGAGCGGTTTTACGTGTACATCTTCCATCAGTAATATAAACGGAAAATCAGGAACATTTTAGTTAATTCTAATGAAAACACATTGATTTTTATCATTTGTATTGGTAACAACATTGTCATATGTCTTTTCTTGGATCTAAATAGTACGAAACCTCGCTCTATGATTCTAAGTTATAATCCTCAAATATGGTTAAATAGTGACTTTTTTCACGATTTTCATGTAGTTTGATATTACGTAAATATATTCATTTTTACCAGTATTTCGATACTATTTCATGTAGTATCACGATATGTGATTTGGCCTTCAAATCTCAGAATTTCGCATAATATTGCATTTTAAGCAAGTTTTCTTGCATTTTGCTTCGTACGAAAAATCATCGAATTTAGCAATATTTTAACGTTTATCATCTCCTTTTCCTTCAGGTGATTTAAACAAAATATCATCGAATTAGGCAATATTTTGCCGTTTTCCACGTTTTTGTGAATTTTCCGTCCATGTGTATTAATTCATATATATATACGATAAAAATGATGCAAACACATAATTGATTAGATAATAACCTTAAATACTTAATTTTCAATCATCTATTTGTTTCTCGTTAAAATACTGAGTAAGATATTGAAAAGGGGAGAAGTTCGGTTTTTATTGCATATATCGACGTTTCAGCCGGATTAGAGCGGTTTTACGTGTACATCTTCCTTCGTTAATATAAACGGAAAATCAAGAACATTATAGTTAATTCTAATGAAAACACATTGTTTTTTATCATTTGTATTGGAAACAACATTGTCATATGTCTTTTCTTGGATCTAAATAATACGAAACCTCGCTCTATGATTTGAAGTTAAAATCCTCAAATATGGTTATATAGTGACTTTTTTCACGTTTTTCATGTAGTTTGATATTACGTAAATATATTCATTTTTACCAATATTTCGATACTATTTCATGTAGTATCACGATATGTGATTTGGCCTTCAAATCTCAGAATTTCGCATAATATTGCATTTTAAGCAAGTTTTCTTGCATTTTGCTTCGTACGAAAAATCATCGAATTTAGCAATATTTTAACGTTTATCATCTCCTTTTCCTTCAGGTGATTTAAACAAAATATCATCGAATTAGGCAATATTTTGCCGTTTTCCACGTTTTTGTGAATTTTCCGTCCATGGGTATTAATTCATATATATATACGATAAAAATGATGCAAACACATTATTGATTAGATAATAACCTTAAATACTTCATTTTCAATCATCTATTTGTTTCTCGTTAAAATACTGAGTAAGATATTGAAAAGGGGAGAAGTTCGGTTTTTATTGCATATATCGACGTTTCAGCCGGATTAGAGCGGTTTTACGTGTACATCTTCCATCGTTAATATAAACGGAAAATCAAGAACATTATAGTTAATTCTAATGAAAACACATTGTTTTTTATCATTTGTATTGGAAACAACATTGTCATATGTCTTTTCTTGGATCTAAATAACACGAAACCTCGCTCTATGATTTGAAGTTAAAATCCTCAAATATGGTTATATAGTGACTTTTTTCACGTTTTTCATGTAGTTTGATATTACGTAAATATATTCATTTTTACCAATATTTCGATACTATTTCATGTAGTATCACGATATGTGATTTGGCCTTCAAATCTCAGAATTTCGCATAATATTGCATTTTAAGCACGTTTTCTTGCATTTTGTTTCGTACGAAAAATCATCGAATATAGCAATATTTTGACGTTTATCATCTCCTTTTCCTTCATGTGATTTAAACAAAATATCATCGAATTAGGCAATATTTTGCCGTTTTCCACGTTTTTGTGAATTTTCCGTCCATGGGTATTAATTCATATATATATACGATAAAAATGATGCAAACACATTATTGATTAGATAATAACCTTAAATACTTCATTTTCAATCATCTATTTGTTTCTCGTTAAAATACTGAGTAAGATATTGAAAAGGGGAGAAGTTCGGTTTTTATTGCATATATCGACGTTTCAGCCGGATTAGAGCGGTTTTACGTGTACATCTTCCATCGTTAATATAAACGGAAAATCAAGAACATTATAGTTAATTCTAATGAAAACACATTGTTTTTTATCATTTGTATTGGAAACAACATTGTCATATGTCTTTTCTTGGATCTAAATAATACGAAACCTCGCTCTATGATTTGAAATTAAAATCCTCAAATATGGTTATATAGTGACTTTTTTCACGTTTTTCATGTAGTTTGATATTACGTAAATATATTCATTTTTACCAATATTTCGATACTATTTCATGTAGTATCACGATATGTGATTTGGCCTTCAAATCTCAGAATTTCGCATAATATTGCATTTTAAGCAAGTTTTCTTGCATTTTGTTTCGTACGAAAAATCATCGAATATAGCAATATTTTGACGTTTATCATCTCCTTTTCCTTCATGTGATTTAAACAAAATATCATCGAATTAGGCAATATTTTGCCGTTTTCCACGTTTTTGTGAATTTTCAGTCCATGGGTTTTAATTCATATATATACGATAAAAATGATGCAAACACATAATTGATTAGATAATAACCTTAAATACTTCATTTTCAGTCATCTATTTGTTTCTCGTTAAAATACTGAGTAAGATATTGAAAAGGGGAGAAGTTTGGTTTTTATTGCATATATCGACGTTTCAGCCGGATTAGAGCGGTTTTACGTGTACATCTTCCATCGTTAATATAAACGGAAAATCAAGAACATTATAGTTAATTCTAATGAAAACACATTGTTTTTTATCATTTGTATTGGAAACAACATTGTCATATGTCTTTTCTTGGAACTAAATAATACGAAACCTCGCTCTATGATTTGAAGTTAAAATCCTCAAATATGGTTATGTAGTGACTTTTTTCACGTTTTTCATGTAGTTTGATATTACGTAAATATATTCATTTTTACCAATATTTCGATACTATTTCATGTAGTATCACGATATGTGATTTGGCCTTCAAATCTCAGAATTTCGCATAATATTGCATTTTAAGCAAGTTTTCTTGCATTTTGCTTCGTACGAAAAATCATCGAATATAGCAATATTTTAACGTTTATCATCTCCTTTTCCTTCATGTGATTTAAACAAAATATCATCGAATTAGGCAATATTTTGCCGTTTTCCACGTTTTTGTGAATTTTCCGTCCATGGGTATTAATTCATATATATATACGATAAAAATGATGCAAACACATAATTGATTAGATAATAACCTTAAATACTTCATTTTCAATCATCTATTTGTTTCTCGTTAAAATACTGAGCAAGATATTGAAAAGGGGAGAAGTTCGGTTTTTATTGCATATATCGACGTTTCAGCCGGATTAGAGCGGTTTTACGTGTACATCTTCCATCGTTAATATAAGCGGAAAATCAAGAACATTATAGTTAATTCTAATGAAAACACATTGTTTTTTATCATTTGTATTGGAAACAACATTGTCATATGTCTTTTCTTGGAACTAAATAATACGAAACCTCGCTCTATGATTTGAAGTTAAAATCCTCAAATATGGTTATATAGTGACTTTTTTCACGTTTTTCATGTAGTTTGATATTACATAAATATATTCCTTTTTACAAATATTTCGATACTATTTCATGTAGTATCACGATATGTGATTTGGCCTTCAAATCTCAGAATTTCGCATAATATTGCATTTTAAGCAAGTTTTCTTGCATTTTGCTTCGTACGAAAAATCATAGAATTTAGCAATATTTTAACGTTTATCATCTCCTTTTCCTTCGTGTGATTTAAACAAAATATCATCGAATTAGGCAATATTTTGCCGTTTTCCACGTTTTTGTGAATTTTCCGTCCATGGGTATTAATTCATATATATATACGATAAAAATGATGCAAACACATAATTGATTAGATAATAACCTTAAATACTTCATTTTCAATCATCTATTTGTTTCTCGTTAAAATACTGAGTAAGATATTGAAAAGGGGAGAAGTCCGGTTTTTATTGCATATATCGACGTTTCAGCCGGATTAGAGCGGTTTTACGTGTACATCTTCCATCGTTAATATAAACGGAAAATCAAGAACATTATAGTTAATTGTAATGAAAACACATTGTTTTTTATCATTTGTATTGGAAACAACATTGTCATATGTCTTTTCTTGGATCTAAATAGTACGAAACCTCGATCTATGATTTGAAGTTAAAATCCTCAAATATGGTTATATAGTGACTTTTTTCACGTTTTTCATGTAGTTTGATATTACATAAATTTATTCATTTTTACAAATATTTCGATACTATTTCATGTAGTATCACGATATGTGATTTGGCCTTCAAATCTCAGAATTTCGCATAATATTGCATTTTAAGCAAGTTTTCTTGCATTTTGTTTCGTACGAAAAATCATCGAATATAGCAATATTTTGACGTTTATCATCTCCTTTTCCTTCATGTGATTTAAACAAAATATCATCGAATTAGGCAATATTTTGCCGTTTTCCACGTTTTTGTGAATTTTCCGTCCAAGGGTATTAATTCATATATATATACGATAAAAATGATGCAAACACATTATTGATTAGATAATAACCTTAAATACTTCATTTTCAATCATCTATTTGTTTCTCGTTAAAATACTGAGTAAGATATTGAAAAGGGGAGAAGTTCGGTTTTTATTGCATATATCGACGTTTCAGCCGGATTAGAGCGGTTTTACGTGTACATCTTCCATCGTTAATATAAACGGAAAATCAAGAACATTATAGTTAATTCTAATGAAAACACATTGTTTTTTATCATTTGTATTGGAAACAACATTGTCATATGTCTTTTCTTGGATCTAAATAATACGAAACCTCGCTCTATGATTTGAAATTAAAATCCTCAAATATGGTTATATAGTGACTTTTTTCACGTTTTTCATGTAGTTTGATATTACGTAAATATATTCATTTTTACCAATATTTCGATACTATTTCATGTAGTATCACGATATGTGATTTGGCCTTCAAATCACAGAATTTCGCATAATATTGCATTTTAAGCAAGTTTTCTTGCATTTTGTTTCGTACGAAAAATCATCGAATATAGCAATATTTTGACGTTTATCATCTCCTTTTCCTTCATGTGATTTAAACAAAATATCATCGAATTAGGCAATATTTTGCCGTTTTCCACGTTTTTGTGAATTTTCAGTCCATGGGTTTTAATTCATATATATACGATAAAAATGATGCAAACACATAATTGATTAGATAATAACCTTAAATACTTCATTTTCAATCATCTATTTGTTTCTCGTTAAAATACTGAGTAAGATATTGAAAAGGGGAGAAGTTTGGTTTTTATTGCATATATCGACGTTTCAGCCGGATTAGAGCGGTTTTACGTGTACATCTTCCATCGTTAATATAAACGGAAAATCAAGAACATTATAGTTAATTCTAATGAAAACACATTGTTTTTTTATCATTTGTATTGGAAACAACATTGTCATATGTCTTTTCTTGGAACTAAATAATACGAAACCTCGCTCTATGATTTGAAGTTAAAATCCTCAAATATGGTTATATAGTGACTTTTTTCACGTTTTTCATGTAGTTTGATATTACATAAATATATTCATTTTTACAAATATTTCGATACTATTTCATGTAGTATCACGATATGTGATTTGGCCTTCAAATCTCAGAATTTCGCATAATATTGCATTTTAAGCAAGTTTTCTTGCATTTTGCTTCGTACGAAAAATCATCGAATTTAGCAATATTTTAACGTTTATCATCTCCTTTTCCTTCATGTGATTTAAACAAAATATCATCGAATTAGGCAATATTTTGCCGTTTTCCACGTTTTTGTGAATTTTCCGTCCATGGGTATTAATTCATATATATATACGATAAAAATGATGCAAACACATAATTGATTAGATAATAACCTTAAATACTTAATTTTCAATCATCTATTTGTTTCTCGTTAAAATACTGAGTAAGATATTGAAAAGGGGAGAAGTTCGGTTTTTATTGCATATATCGACGTTTCAGCCGGATTAGAGCGGTTTTACGTGTACATCTTCCTTCGTTAATATAAACGGAAAATCAAGAACATTATAGTTAATTCTAATGAAAACACATTGTTTTTTATCATTTGTATTGGAAACAACATTGTCATATGTCTTTTCTTGGATCTAAATAATACGAAACCTCGCTCTATGATTTGAAGTTAAAATCCTCAAATATGGTTATATAGTGACTTTTTTCACGTTTTTCATGTAGTTTGATATTACGTAAATATATTCATTTTTACCAATATTTCGATACTATTTCATGTAGTATCACGATATGTGATTTGGCCTTCAAATCTCAGAATTTCGCATAATATTGCATTTTAAGCAAGTTTTCTTGCATTTTGCTTCGTACGAAAAATCATCGAATTTAGCAATATTTTAACGTTTATCATCTCCTTTTCCTTCAGGTGATTTAAACAAAATATCATCGAATTAGGCAATATTTTGCCGTTTTCCACGTTTTTGTGAATTTTCCGTCCATGGGTATTAATTCATATATATATACGATAAAAATGATGCAAACACATTATTGATTAGATAATAACCTTAAATACTTCATTTTCAATCATCTATTTGTTTCTCGTTAAAATACTGAGTAAGATATTGAAAAGGGGAGAAGTTCGGTTTTTATTGCATATATCGACGTTTCAGCCGGATTAGAGCGGTTTTACGTGTACATCTTCCATCGTTAATATAAACGGAAAATCAAGAACATTATAGTTAATTCTAATGAAAACACATTGTTTTTTATCATTTGTATTGGAAACAACATTGTCATATGTCTTTTCTTGGATCTAAATAACACGAAACCTCGCTCTATGATTTGAAGTTAAAATCCTCAAATATGGTTATATAGTGACTTTTTTCACGTTTTTCATGTAGTTTGATATTACGTAAATATATTCATTTTTACCAATATTTCGATACTATTTCATGTAGTATCACGATATGTGATTTGGCCTTCAAATCTCAGAATTTCGCATAATATTGCATTTTAAGCACGTTTTCTTGCATTTTGTTTCGTACGAAAAATCATCGAATATAGCAATATTTTGACGTTTATCATCTCCTTTTCCTTCATGTGATTTAAACAAAATATCATCGAATTAGGCAATATTTTGCCGTTTTCCACGTTTTTGTGAATTTTCCGTCCATGGGTATTAATTCATATATATATACGATAAAAATGATGCAAACACATTATTGATTAGATAATAACCTTAAATACTTCATTTTCAATCATCTATTTGTTTCTCGTTAAAATACTGAGTAAGATATTGAAAAGGGGAGAAGTTCGGTTTTTATTGCATATATCGACGTTTCAGCCGGATTAGAGCGGTTTTACGTGTACATCTTCCATCGTTAATATAAACGGAAAATCAAGAACATTATAGTTAATTCTAATGAAAACACATTGTTTTTTATCATTTGTATTGGAAACAACATTGTCATATGTCTTTTCTTGGATCTAAATAATACGAAACCTCGCTCTATGATTTGAAATTAAAATCCTCAAATATGGTTATATAGTGACTTTTTTCACGTTTTTCATGTAGTTTGATATTACGTAAATATATTCATTTTTACCAATATTTCGATACTATTTCATGTAGTATCACGATATGTGATTTGGCCTTCAAATCTCAGAATTTCGCATAATATTGCATTTTAAGCAAGTTTTCTTGCATTTTGTTTCGTACGAAAAATCATCGAATATAGCAATATTTTGACGTTTATCATCTCCTTTTCCTTCATGTGATTTAAACAAAATATCATCGAATTAGGCAATATTTTGCCGTTTTCCACGTTTTTGTGAATTTTCAGTCCATGGGTTTTAATTCATTTATATACGATAAAAATGATGCAAACACATAATTGATTAGATAATAACCTTAAATACTTCATTTTCAATCATCTATTTGTTTCTCGTTAAAATACTGAGTAAGATATTGAAAAGGGGAGAAGTTTGGTTTTTATTGCATATATCGACGTTTCAGCCGGATTAGAGCGGTTTTACGTGTACATCTTCCATCGTTAATATAAACGGAAAATCAAGAACATTATAGTTAATTCTAATGAAAACACATTGTTTTTAATCATTTGTATTGGAAACAACATTGTCATATGTCTTTTCTTGGAACTAAATAATACGAAACCTCGCTCTATGATTTGAAGTTAAAATCCTCAAATATGGTTATATAGTGACTTTTTTCACGTTTTTCATGTAGTTTGATATTACATAAATATATTCATTTTTACAAATATTTCGATACTATTTCATGTAGTATCACGATATGTGATTTGGCCTTCAAATCTCAGAATTTCGCATAATATTGCATTTTAAGCAAGTTTTCTTGCATTTTGCTTCGTACGAAAAATCATCGAATTTAGCAATATTTTAACGTTTATCATCTCCTTTTCCTTCATGTGATTTAAACAAAATATCATCGAATTAGGCAATATTTTGCCGTTTTCCACGTTTTTGTGAATTTTCCGTCCATGGGTATTAATTTATATATATATACGATAAAAATGATGCAAACACATAATTGATTAGATAATAACCTTAAATACTTCATTTTCAATCATCTATTTGTTTCTCGTTAAAATACTGAGTAAGATATTGAAAAGGGGAGAAGTTCGGTTTTTATTGCATATATCGACGTTTCAGCCGGATTAGAGCGGTTTTACGTGTACATCTTCCATCGTTAATATAAACGGAAAATCAAGAACATTATAGTTAATTCTAATGAAAACACATTGTTTTTTATCATTTGTATTGGAAACAACATTGTCATATGTCTTTTCTTGGATCTAAATAATACGAAACCTCGCTCTATGATTTGAAGTTAAAATCCTCAAATATGGTTATATAGTGACTTTTTTCACGTTTTTCATGTAGTTTGATATTACGTAAATATATTCATTTTTACCAATATTTCGATACTATTTCATGTAGTATCACGATATGTGATTTGGCCTTCAAATCTCAGAATTTCGCATAATATTGCATTTTAAGCAAGTTTTCTTGCATTTTGCTTCGTACGAAAAATCATCGAATTTAGCAATATTTTAACGTTTATCATCTCCTTTTCCTTCATGTGATTTAAACAAAATATCATCGAATTAGGCAATATTTTGCCGTTTTCCACGTTTTTGTGAATTTTCCGTCCATGGGTATTAATTCATATATATATACGATAAAAATGATGCAAACACATAATTGATTAGATAATAACCTTAAATACTTCATTTTCAATCATCTATTTGTTTCTCGTTAAAATACTGAGCAAGATATTGAAAAGGGGAGAAGTTCGGTTTTTATTGCATATATCGACGTTTCAGCCGGATTAGAGCGGTTTTACGTGTACATCTTCCATCGTTAATATAAGCGGAAAATCAAGAACATTATAGTTAATTCTAATGAAAACACATTGTTTTTTATCATTTGTATTGGAAACAACATTGTCATATGTCTTTTCTTGGAACTAAATAATACGAAACCTCGCTCTATGATTTGAAGTTAAAATCTTCAAATATGGTTATATAGTGACTTTTTTCACGTTTTTCATGTAGTTTGTTATTACATAAATATATTCCTTTTTACAAATATTTCGATACTATTTCATGTAGTATCACGATATGTGATTTGGCCTTCAAATCTCAGAATTTCGCATAATATTGCATTTTAAGCAAGTTTTCTTGCATTTTGCTTCGAACGAAAAATCATAGAATTTAGCAATATTTTAACGTTTATCATCTCCTTTTCCTTTCATGTGATTTAAACAAAATATCATCGAATTAGGCAATATTTTGCCGTTTTCCACGTTTTTGTGAATTTTCCGTCCATGGGTATTAATTCATATATATATACGATAAAAATGATGCAAACACATAATTGATTAGATAATAACCTTAAATACTTCATTTTCAATCATCTATTTGTTTCTCGTTAAAATACTGAGTAAGATATTGAAAAGGGGAGAAGTCCGGTTTTTATTGCATATATCGACGTTTCAGCCGGATTAGAGCGGTTTTACGTGTACATCTTCCATCGTTAATATAAACGGAAAATCAAGAACATTATAGTTAATTGTAATGAAAACACATTGTTTTTTATCATTTGTATTGGAAACAACATTGTCATATGTCTTTTCTTGGATCTAAATAGTACGAAACCTCGATCTATGATTTGAAGTTAAAATCCTCAAATATGGTTATATAGTGACTTTTTTCACGTTTTTCATGTAGTTTGATATTACATAAATATATTCATTTTTACAAATATTTCGATACTATTTCATGTAGTATCACGATATGTGATTTGGCCTTCAAATCTCAGAATTTCGCATAATATTGCATTTTAAGCAAATTTTCTTGCATTTTGCTTCGTACGAAAAATCATCGAATTTAGCAATATTTTAACGTTTATCATCTCCTTTTCCTTCATGTGATTTAAACAAAATATCATCGAATTAGGCAATATTTTGCCGTTTTCCACGTTTTTGTGAATTTTCCGTCCATGGGTATTAATTCATATATATATACGACAAAAATGATGCAAACACATAATTGATTAGATAATAACCTTAAATACTTCATTTTCAATCATCTATTTGTTTCTCGTTAAAATACTGAGTAAGATATTGAAAAGGGGAGAAGTCCGGTTTTTATTGCATATATCGACGTTTCAGCCGGATTAGAGCGGTTTTACGTGTACATCTTCCATCGTTAATATAAACGGAAAATCAAGAACATTATAGTTAATTGTAATGAAAACACATTGTTTTTTATCATTTGTATTGGAAACAACATTGTCATATGTCTTTTCTTGGATCTAAATAGTACGAAACCTCGATCTATGATTTGAAGTTAAAATCCTCAAATATGGTTATATAGTGACTTTTTTCACGTTTTTCATGTAGTTTGATATTACGTAAATATATTCATTTTTACCAATATTTCGATACTATTTCATGTAGTATCACGATATGTGATTTGTCCTTCAAATCTCAGAATTTCGCATAATATTGCATTTTAAGCAAGTTTTCTTGCATTTTGTTTCGTACGAAAAATCATCGAATATAGCAATATTTTGACGTTTATCATCTCCTTTTCTTTCATGTGATTTAAACAAAATATCATCGAATTAGGCAATATTTTGCCGTTTTCCACGTTATTGTGAATTTTCAGTCCATGGGTTTTAATTCATATATATACGATAAAAATGATGCAAACACATAATTGATTAGATAATAACCTTAAATACTTCATTTTCAATCATCTATTTGTTTCTCGTTAAAATACTGAGTAAGATATTGAAAAGGGGAGAAGTTCGGTTTTTATTGCATATATCGACGTTTCAGCCGGATTAGAGCGGTTTTACGTGTACATCTTCCCTCGTTAATAAAAACGGAAAATCAAGAACATTATAGTTAATTCTAATGAAAACACATTGTTTTTTATCATTTGTATTGGAAACAACATTGTCATATGTCTTTTCTTGGATCTAAATAATACGAAACCTCGCTCTATGATTTGAAGTTAAAATCCTCAAATATGGTTATATAGTAACTTTTTTCACGTTTTTCATGTAGTTTGATATTACGTAAATATATTCATTTTTACCAATATTTCGATACTATTTCATGTAGTATCACGATATGTGATTTGGCCTTCAAATCTCAGAATTTTGCATAATATTGCATTTTAAGCAAATTTTCTTGCATTTTGTTTCGTACGAAAAATCATCGAATATAGCAATATTTTGACGTTTATCATCTCCTTTTCCTTCATGTGATTTAAACAAAATATATTCGAATTAGGCAATATTTTGCCGTTTTCCACGTTTTTGTGAATTTTCAGTCCATGGGTTTTAATTCATATATATACGATAAAAATGATGCAAACACATAATTGATTAGATAATAACCTTAAATACCTAATTTTCAATCATCTATTTGTTTCTCGTTAAAATACTGAGTAAGATATTGAAAAGGGGAGAAGTTCGGTTTTTATTGCATATATCGACGTTTCAGCCGGATTAGAGCGGTTTTACGTGTACATCTTCCATCGTTAATATAAACGGAAAATCAAGAACATTATAGTTAATTCTAATGAAAACACATTGTTTTTTATCATTTGTATTGGAAACAACAGTGTCATATGTCTTTTCTTGGATCTAAATAATACGAAACCTCGCTCTATGATTTGAAGGTAAAATCCTCAAATATGGTTATATAGTGACTTTTTTCGCGTTTTTCATGTAATATGATATTACGTAAATATATTCATTTTTACCAATATTTCGATACTATTTCATGTAGTATCACGATATGTGATTTGGCCTTCAAATCTCAGAATTTCGCATAATATTGCATTTTAAGCAAGTGTTCTTGCATTTTGCTTCGTACGAAAAATTATCGAATTTAGCAATATTTTAACGTTTATCATCTCCTTTTCCTTCATGTGATTTAAACAAAATATCATCGAATTAGGCAATATTTTGCCGTTTTCCACGTTTTTGTGAATTTTCCGTCCATAGGTATTAATTCATATATATATACGATAAAAATGATGCAAACACATAATTGATTAGATAATAACCTTAAATACTTCATTTTCAATCATCTATTTGTTTCTCGTTAAAATACTGAGTAAGATATTGAAAAGGGGAGAAGTTCGGTTTTTATTGCATATATCGACGTTTCAGCCGGATTAGAGCGGTTTTACGTGTACATCTTCCATCGTTAATATAAACGGAAAATCAAGAACATTATAGTTAATTGTAATGAAAACACATTGTTTTTTATCATTTGTATTGGAAACAACATTGTCATATGTCTTTTCTTGGATCTAAATAGTACG
>NC_091220.1:210000-230000 GCF_040958095.1 Procambarus clarkii | reverse complement strand
CACAACTGAATAGAACTTACGTATCTCCGATTTTATATCTACATTTGAGTGAGGTGGAAGGGGTGATGTGGCATTAACACAAGACAGAACAAGAAGTGGTATTAATAGGGTATTAATTTCATCAACAAAATTAATGTTGATTAAATTAATACCCTATTAATACCCTTGTTCTGTCTTGTGTTGATGAAATTAATGCCCTGTTAATACCACATTTTGTTCTGTCTTGTGTTAATGCCACATCACCCCTTCCACCTCACTCAAATGTAGATATAAAATCGGAGATACGTAAGTTCTATTCAGTTGTGTATTTGTGAACTAAAGTCTTTGAAAATGTAATAAGTTTTACGAAACGCGCCCGTGTCGCATCAGACTAGAAATAAAAATGAATTTTGGAGAATTGATTTTTGATTTACCTCCAACAGTGAAGCGTAATGTACGAAAGATTGAGAAAATTCGTGTTAGAATTATTAATCTTACTTTTTCGGTCATATTTAATAATATATATATATATATATATATATATATATATATATATATATATATATATATATATATATATATATAAATATATATATATTATAAACCATTATTATTATTGATATATATATATATATATATATATATATATATATATATATATATATATATATATACTATATATATATATATATATATATATATATTATATATATATATATATATATATATATATATATTATATATATGTATATATATATATATATATATGCAGGCGATGAGTCACAATAACGTGGCTGAAGTATGTTGACCAGACCACACACTAGAAATTGAAGGGACGACGACGTTTCGGTCCGTCCTGGACCATTCTCAAGTCGATTGTGATGGGGAGGTAGGGACAGGCATTAAATAGGCAAGAGAGAGCTGAGGAGGAAAGTCAGCTGAAGGGGATAGTAGTAATGAGAACTGCAGCAGGCCTATTGGCCCACACGAGGCAGCTCCTATTATAACCACCGAAGGAGATAGTAATAGGAAAAAGAAGAGGATAGCAAGGGAGCGTAGGAGAAGACAATGAACAGAAAAAGGGAGAAGAGAGAAAGAAAGGGAAAGAGAAAGAAAGAAATAAATGGAAGGGGGAAAGCTTATGTTAAGTCACGTTTGTTAGAAAGATTAGAGCATTTGAGTATATACTGTGAAAGGGAAGAGTCCACAGCAACAAAGCCAGGACTCAAGTTCATGTTGGGTACATTGTTAATAAGAGCCGATTCTACAAGACGGCGTCTGTGTAGAGTAGAGGCAGGAAAGATTATTTTGGAGGAAGACCAGTCAATGGGATGATTAGAATCCCTCACATGGCAGAAGAGAGCATTGTTAGTGTCTGCAGACATAACATTTCTCTTGTGTTCTTTAAGTCTGTCATTCAGTGTACGGCCAGTTTCGCCAAAGTATTGGAGAGGACAAGATGAACAGGAAATAGCGTAGACACCAGCAGCATTAGAAGCAGGAGGAGCAGTGTGAACTAGATTGCTACGAAGTGTGTTAGTTTGTCGAAAGGCGAGTTTAATGTCAAGAGGACGAAAGGTATTGGTAAAAGTTTTGAGTTCAGATATGAAGGGAAGACATAGTACAGTGCTACTAGTGTTGGAAGCAGGTTTAGGATGAAAGAAATTTCGTTTAGCTTGAGAGTGGGCACAGTTGATGAAATGCAAAGGATAACCAAGGCGAGAGAATGATTTGTAGATAAAGGCAATTTCAGAATCAAGAAACTGAGGGTCGCTGATGCGTAGAGCGCGGAGGAAGAGAGAGACGAGGACACTTTTCTTAACAGAAAGAGGATGGTAGGAAAAGAAGTGAATGTACATGCCACTATGCATGGGTTTACAGTAGACAGAGAAAGAGAACCCAGACACAGAGCTGTGAACATGAACATCAAGAAAAGGAAGGAGGGAATTAGATTCCCACTCAACTTTGAAATGGATAGAAGGAGCCAGATTGTTAAGAGAGGCGAGGAAAGGCTGGAAAAGATTAAGGTCATGAGGCCATAAAGCAAAAATGTCATCAACATAGCGAAGCCAGAGAGAGGGACGAGTATCAATAGAAGGAAGAAGAACAGTTTCGAAGTATTCCATGTAGAAATTAGCAAGAACAGGGGAGAGAGGGGAACCCATAGCGACACCGAAAGTTTGAGTGTAATATTTACCGTTGAAAGAGAAAGAGTTAGATTCAACACAGAGTCTAATGAGATCGAGGAAAACGTCAGTGGGAAGTGGGAGAGGAAGGAGACCCTCTGACGCCTTCTGTCTGAGGAAAGAGAGAACGTCATCGAGCGGAACATTAGTGAACAGAGAGTCGACATCAAGACTAAGCATTTTACAAGAGGGTTGCAGGCGCAGTCTTTCTATGAAGTCCTGAGAGTGACGAAGGTGGGCAGGGGAAAAAGTGCCAAGGTAAGGTGTCAGGGTTTTAGCGAGCCAGGAGGCAAGAGGATAGCTGACAGAGCCCCGTGAAGAAATGATAGGACGAAGAGGAACACCAGGTTTATGAGTCTTAGGAAGACCATAGAAATAAGGAAGAGAAGGGCAGATGACACGGAAACGTTTAATGAGATCAAGTCAGGAGGGCAAAGACTAGAGAGCTGTCTTAGTTTGCGGTTAAAGGAAGTTTTGAGGCGATCCAAAGGGTTAGAAGTCAGAGGAGCATAAGTGTGAGAGTCAGAGAGCAAGACATCTGCTTTTCGGAGGTAGTCCTCACGGTCAAGGACAACCACCGAATTGCTTTTGTCTGAAGGAAGGATAAGAATAGAGTTGTTAGATTTCAGGGAGGCAAGGGCAAGCTGGAAGCGACGAGGAAGGTGGTTATTTTTAGAAAACAAGCTGTCAAGAACGGGGATAAGGGCCCCTCTAAAGGCAGACAGGTCCGAAAGAGTACTAGAGTTAGAGTTGACAAACCTGTCAAAGGAACTAATGAGATCAATGCCACAGCGTGGGCCAGGGGAAGTAGCAAAAGACAGACCAAGACCATGAAGTTCTTGCTGGTGCTTAGAAAGAGAGTAGGACGAAAGGTTGGCAACACAGTCAGAGAGAGAGTATTTGGCCCAAGGACTGTTGGAGATCAGGCGTTGAAGTTTGTTGTGTAGTGTGGAGGAGTGGTGGGAAGAGGAGACGTAAGCAGTGTCAAATGCAATTGGAAAAATGATATTGCATAGATCACTGGGAAGAGAAGAGGACAGAAAGCGTTGCTGTTGACGAACAGCAAGAAAAGCCTCGTCAACTTGCAAGGAGGTGGCATGAATAAGTTCTTGAAGAAGAAGGCGGGCATGTTCAGGGAAAGGAGATCCCGAAGTGTTGAACTGGAGAAAGTGAGATAAAGAATGAGGGAGAACTTGCTCAGCAAGACAGTCTTTAAGAAACCTGAGCTGGTTCTTTCGACGCTTGGCGGCAAGAAGGGAAGATTCAAAGGCGCGAAAAGGCCGTTTGAAGGAAGGTAGAGCATCAAAGAAATTAAACAGAGTAAGACGCGTACGTGTGGTATCCATATGCAGGCGATGAGTCACAATAACGTGGCTGAAGTATGTTGACCAGACCACACACTAGAAATTGAAGGGACGACGACGTTTCGGTCCGTCCTGGACCATTCTCAAGTCGATTGTGATGGGGAGGTAGGGACAGGCATTAAATAGGCAAGAGAGAGCTGAGGAGGAAAGTCAGCTGAAGGGGATAGTAGTAATGAGAACTGCAGCAGGCCTATTGGCCCACACGAGGCAGCTCCTATTATAACCACCGAAGGAGATAGTAATAGGAAAAAGAAGAGGATAGCAAGGGAGCGTAGGAGAAGACAATGAACAGAAAAAGGGAGAAGAGAGAAAGAAAGGGAAAGAGAAAGAAATAAATAAATGGAAGGGGGAAAGCTTATGTTAAGTCACGTTTGTTAGAAAGATTAGAGCATTTGAGTATATACTGTGAAAGGGAAGAGTCCACAGCAACAAAGCCAGGACTCAAGTTCATGTTGGGTACATTGTTAATAAGAGCCGATTCTACAAGACGGCGTCTGTGTAGAGTAGAGGCAGGAAAGATTATTTTGGAGGAAGACCAATCAATGGGATGATTAGAATCCCTCACATGGCAGAAGAGAGCATTGTTAGTGTCTGCAGACATAACATTCTCTTGTGTTCTTTAAGTCTGTCATTCAGTGTACGGCCAGTTTCGCCAAAGTATTGGAGAGGACAAGATGAACAGGAAATAGCGTAGACACCAGCAGCATTAGAAGCAGGAGGAGCAGTGTGAACTAGATTGCTACGAAGTGTGTTAGTTTGTCGAAAGGCGAGTTTAATGTCAAGAGGACGAAAGGTATTGGTAAAAGTTTTGAGTTCAGATATGAAGGGAAGACATAGTACAGTGCTACTAGTGTTGGAAGCAGGTTTAGGATGAAAGAAATTTCGTTTAATGCTAGTCCCTACCTCCCCATCACAATCGACTTGAGAATGGTCCAGGACGGACCGAAACGTCGTCGTCCCTTCAATTTCTAGTGTGTGGTCTGGTCATCAATATATATATATATATATATATATATATATATATATATATATATATATATATATATATATATATATATATATATATATATATATATATATATATAATATAATATATATATATATATATATGTCGTACCTAGTAGCCAGAATGCACTTCTCAGCCTACTATGCAAGGCCCGATTTGCCTAATAAACGGGGGAGTGATCACTATGCAGTTTCTTCTTCCTATGAGGTACAGTGTGATGTACCTAATAGACATCAGAGACGGAAAAAATTAACATTCCATATGGCTTGCACGACCACTTTATTAATTGTATTTCCAAATGGTATGAAGGTTACACAATGACGAATGTACATTGTGTAATCAATGTACATTCGTCATTGTATGACGAGTGTACAATTCGTCATACAGAGATCTCGTTATACAATTACTACCTAGTACGATACATGGGTGTGTTGGGGAACAGGCCATAAGCCTAGCCGAAGTGGACAACACCTTCCACCACCCAAGTGGGTCCTTGACCCCGTATTTGTTAAAGAACATGAACGAGTAAAGCAACTTGGAGATACATACAAACGAACCAAAGCACAAGGTGACTTGCATGCATTTCTTGTCGCAAATTGATAGGTGAGAAACATGAGCAACGTTACACGTAATTAACATTGGGAAGAGTTCCTACAAAGTATAAATGAGCAAACAACACTTGTTGAAGTTTGGGAAAAGATACGAAAAATCTCTAGAAGCAACCCAACCAAACCAATGCACCACAGCCCACTAGAACAAGCAAACATTCTCCTTGATCAATGGGCACTAACATCGAGCTACGACTCACTCCCAATTAACGTACAGCATAAACTTAATGACACTTTAGTGTCGGACCTTAATGATGTAACTGAATGTGAATTAAATCATGCACTAAAGATGGGCAAATCAACTGCTCCTGGAGAGGACGGTATTACTTACAGACTACTGACATTAGTCTCACACGTACCAGGTAATCCACTTTTAGTGTTGTACAGAATGGGTTTATGTGAAGGAGTATTACCTGATGCTTGGACAAAGAGTGTCATTGTTCCCATCCCCAAACCACACTCAGATAATTATAGACCCATATCTCTAACATCGTGTGTATGAAAGTGTTTACGCATTGCCCTTAACCGAATCATGTATCGTATACAGGGGCACCTGTCACCCCAACTGTTGCTGAATACTTCTCTCATATTGACGCCTCCCCTCAAGCAGTCTTCATCGACCTAGCAGCAGCTTTTGATACAGCAAACAGAGAAATCATACTAGAACAGCTTGCCGAGCTGGGAATACAAGGGAAATTATTGAAATGGATAAAGGGCTATTTGTCTAATCAAACAGCATATATTTAGTTTAATGGTATTAAAAGCACAGAGCAAACACTTTGAACTGGGAACTCCACAAGGAGGGGTCCTCAGCCCCTTGTTGTTCAACGTTCTGATGCATAAACTTATTAAAGGTCTACCAACTAATAATGAAGACACTGTCATTTGTTATGCTGATGATATATGTTTACAGGCTGCCTCCGAGCCTAGAATGCAAGTTCTGCTCGACGCTTTTGCTACTAGAGCTGAGGAATGTGGCCTCCTTATATCTGTACAGAAAACTCGTGCCCTCATTCCGTGTGGTATTCCACCAGCCAATTATCATATAGATGGGCGAGCACTTGAAAACTGCGAGTCTTACAGATACCTTGATATCCCGATCAACGACCCTGAGTATCTTTCTTCTCTCAAGAGGAGACTGTGGGAGAGATTAAAGCCCTTGCGGGTACTTGTTGGGTGTCAATCATGGAATTAACGTGAGACTTGCTAGAATGTTTTATGTATCATTTATGCGCTCTGTGATTGACTACAATGCTCTACATCTCACACTATATACAGAAAAAAAGCTGAAATCCCTTGAAACCTTGCAAAATGAAGCTATGCGTCTCATCCTTGGGGCTCCAAAGTCCACGAGAATAGTTAATATGAGAGCAGAGTTAAAATTACCTACCATAAGTGAGAGAATTTTCTCTATTAGCACAGTTTTCAGCGAAGGCATTGCGTAGATCTCGGCAATACATGAAGTTTCAAGCTAAATTTTCTAATATGCGACACTTACCTGAGGTTTATAGAAGAAGAACGAAATCTGATTATGCATTTTGGTTCTGCAAGGTAGCCAACTCCATCAAAATATTAAATATGTACCCAACTCAATTAATGATTAATCAGCCAATTACTCCATGGGATAACTGAGATCTATCAGTTGATTTTGTAAATGCGCCCAAGATAGATAGTGTGCACTCTACATTATTAAAACAGTTAACACTGAAAAGCATCACTGAAAGTACTCAGAGTATGGGTAACGATGTTTATCAGTGCTATACCGACGGCTCTGTAGAAGAAGGTGGACGATGTACCGGATGTGCATGTAATATATTTGAACAATCTTCTCTCGTACAGACAGCAATGAAGCGCGTCAATGACTGGGCAAGTACAACTCAAACCGAACTTGCAGGCATATACCTTGCCACTGAATTTTTAAAGGACAAAGGCATTGGACTTATATACCGTGACTCGCAGAGTGCACTCCTGGCATTGAACGCACATAGTAGTAACACCCAGAAAATAGTCAGTGATATTCGAATGAATGTTTTAGCTGCTAAATAAAACAGATTTAAAATTAAATTCCTATGGATACCATCACATATTGGCATCTCAAGGCATGACACTGTTGATTTGCTTGCAAAGACAGCCTGTAGAAAACCAGTAGTAGAAATTGATATGGGTGTTTCATTAGCAGTGACAAAGAGAATACTTAAATATCTAATGACGATCTCACCGACCTAACAAATTCACAAAGACCTGAAAGTTGTAGCATTAAATATTATGATAGATATCGTGAAGAAACATTCACATATGGGACTAATAGAACAAGAGCCCGGCAATGTGATGTTATAGTGGCCAGAATACGCCTGGGATACAGACGTATCTGGCAGCTTTCTCAAAACTCAAATGTCGAGTACACAATGTGTCAACTTTGTGAAAGAGAAAACATGCATTCCTTTGAACATTATATTGTAGAATGTCCCATACTGACTGATTTTCGCCCTCCTGGGCTAAGGTATGCTGAACTGTGTATTACTATATGAGTACTGGAACACTTGATGATATATTGGACTTATACCCAAGATTGACCATGTAATGTATCACTTATACAATGTATGTATGTGATGTAACTACATAACCTGAGCTTATAAAAGCACCTTAATCACCTTCAGTGATTAAGTGCTTAATTGCACACTAGTTTCTCTATTAGCTATCTCACCCTGTTAGAGTAAAAGAGACAAATGTATTTGTATGCATGTGTGTGAATATATATATGTGTATATATGTATATGTACGTATATGTGTGTGTGTGTGTGTGTATGCATATGTATGTATTTGTATGTGTATAAAGTATATGTGAAAGCTGAACACACCCCAGAAAGATTCGAACCCAGACAGCCAGGAACACTGTGCACCTTGGCGTACCTGGTTCCTTAGGCGCTTGACCACACTGACTGTACAAAAATGTTGGAAGTAGTGAGACTTATGTACCCAACATCCGACAGCGCTCAGTGGTTAACTTGGGCATAGATATTGCATCGAATCACCTCACTTGGTGGGGCCACGTGAGCAACACAAATGCAAACAAGTTTGAACAGTCTCCAAGCCAATATGCAACTGAAAACACCACACATCCCTGAGTAGGTAGTTGTTACTACCTACTCACTGCTAGGTGAACAGAGCCATTAGGCGAAAGGAAATGTGCCCAACCATTTCTGTCCTGCAAGGGATTCGAACCATTTGAGTGTTGCCGCCGGAGGCGGCTAGTTTATTGTGCACCCCATACCCATCCTGTGAGCGGTAGCGCAAAAAGCATTACAGAGGGCACAAAAGGTCTTTATCAGACCTCATCTTAGATTATTACATAAACAATTTCATCTATCCTTCCCACCTTATAGTTACAATGTCAGCTAGTTACAGAGAAAGTGCTATTTCAAGAGCTATACATTTACAGTAAGTCATTATACATTAATGGTTGGTCTTATCGCTAATACATAATAGTTTGACCAATGGATAGTCATAGGGGAGCTTCTGTTTATTATTAGTCTTCACAATACACTACTTGTTTCTTCATCTCATATGTCGTTTATCTACTGGAAGCGAAATATGGATACAGTGCAAGGATTCAGGTAATTTATCCATGGTAATAAGATAGGTTGCCATATCATACAGAGTGAGCTTAGATTTATCTCTAAATGGCTCAATTTTGCTACAATCCAAATATAGTGTTCGAGTGTGTGTCCCTGTCTTTGTCCACACACTTTACACTTCACTTCATCTAGTTCCCTATACAAGCCGAACTACCAGAGATACTTGTAGCCAAGTCTTATACGAGCTGTGACAACATCTGTTAGTCTACTGACTTTGTTACTTGCCCCATACACATGTTTTGCTTCACACATTTCATTGTGATGAACAATGGACCTGCTAGTTCCAGTTTGCACAGTTCTACTTTCTTCAAATCCATCTAGGAGTTCTTGTCTAATGACACTATTAAGGCCTCATGTGAGTCAGTGCAGATTTGATAACTCAAATTCCGTTCAATACTGTCTTTATTTACTGCAGCCTTAGCAAGGGCGTCAACTTTGTAATGTTTCTCCAGCCAATGTGAGAAGGAATCCACAACATTTTTATATTTACCCTCTTGCTAAGCATTCTTATATATCTACGTCTAGCTTCCAAGACAAGCACGATATTACTTGATTGCAAACTGTTTATTGCTCGTAGTGAGGAAAGAGCCGAAATAATTAAGCTGTCTACTTCAGTGTTGTCAAAATTTCGAGTGCTACCAGTATCGCTACCAACTCGGCTTGCATTGTGGATGCCCAGTTACTAATTTGGATATTCCTTTGAATTGTGCTGCCATCGGGCTGATGAGCAATAACAGCACTTCCTGCCCTCCCTGTAGCTGTATTGAGTGATCCGTCAGTGTATATGGTCTGTGCTATGTTATTTTTAGCTTGTATATTGTGAATGAGTTCTATAGTGCTTAATTTAGCAGCAAGCTGAGCATGAGGGTTGTTAGTGATTAGTTTCTTGGTGGGGTATGCAGGGGTCAGGATGTCAAAAGGTTCTATCTGCCAGGGTGGAAGGAAGTGCTGTACTCTTTCATCTGTATATACATCGTGCAGTCCATATTTTAATATGAGTGGCAGTTCTTTGAATCCATTTAGACTCGCTGGTTCCATTTTGTATGTGTTCTAACAGTGCAACTGACACAATGTTGTTTTGTTATCACGCAGCAGCTTTAGTCCCATCATAAGATTAATTTCAAATATTCTGTCTCGAATGCTAAGTATATTTAATTCTTTCCGCATGTTGAAAACTTTAGTAGTTATAGGACAGCCAAGTATAATTCTGATCGAAACCAGAATTCTCGTTTCCTTTCTTCTTCAGAAGAAGAATTCTTCCTGCCCGAAACGCTTTGCGTAATAGTGGCTTTAGGCATTGTATGTACTAGCTCTATCTATAAATCCATCAATGTTTTGTATCTCACCTTGTATGATTACTGAATAAATATTTAATTTGATTTGATTGTGTGTAGACAACAGTAGTGTAAAGTGTGACTAGAACCGCGCGCACCAGCTGCCAGCTGGCCCTCCATGGAGTGCCAGCCGACAGGTGGTGCGCAGGTGTCTAGCCACACAGGGTTTTGGGGGAATTTCCCGGAAGTTTTGGCGTGTTTCGGACGCGTGTGAGCGTGTTGTGTTTGGGTATGTGGTCATGAAAGAGAGTAAGTTATGTTGTTGAGTGCCAGGTGGCGCGCGGGTGTCTAGTCACATAGGGTTTTTGGGGAATTTCCCGGATGTTATAACGCGTGGCATCCGGCCAGACGTCACTTGAGAGAGTGTCATGTTGGGGTTGGAAGCTAAGTGGTTGGTAAGCAGTCATGTAGGGAGGGGGGAAGAGGAGGAGTGTAGGTTATGTTGTGAAGGGAGGGGGGAGCCCCAATACCTGAGAGGATATCAATGACGTCCATTAGTTCTCCCCCTACATGGGCAGGAAGTGTTGAGGGGAGCGTGAGAGACCAGTGTCTTAAGAATGGAGGGGGGGAAGGAGGGGAAAGGGAGGTAACAGCTGGCAGTGGGTTTGTGTGTGAAAGTAGTCATTATTTTTTTCTTAAAGAATGACAGTTTTATGTAGCCTCTCTGCTTCCAGAGCGCTAAGGATATGTTGGCTATACCTACCACGTAGCTTTGAGGAGTGACACCACATGTCCACACGGGTTTCCTCTTCAAAGGCTGAGGTCTAACTGTTGCGAATGTCATCATCAACCTCTAACATAGTCAGTCAGTCATCCCCACCCCCCCCCACACCCCCTCCATCCACATAGCAGGACATACCCACATACCATCACCACCACCATACTGCTGGGAGTGACAGCAATATGGCATAGCATACTCTCTCATGACACAGCTCTCACCGGCACATAGCATTGAGTGTGGCAATGTTCTTTCTCAAAGGTGAGCCATGAGCGCAACATACAAATTCCAAAATGCAGTCCTGGGAGAGTGACACACGTTGATTAACAAGCTATCTGATTATTTATACAGCTTCTCTCTCTCTACATTATATGCGGGTTACATAGTGTGTCAAGAACTCTCTCTCTCTATGTCTCTCTCTCTCTCTCTCTCTCTCTCTCTCTCTCTCTCTCTCTCCTCTCTCTCTCTCTCTCTCTCTCTCTCTCTCTCTCTCTCTCTCCAGATCATTTAATAGTTGGGGAAAGTAACATCATTTTCCTTTCTCCTGCTGCCGCTGTTCACGTATCTTTCTCCATTTCACTTAGGATGACCACTATGTCAATTTTCGAGCCCCCCTTCACTCTCACCCTTATAACCTTGTAAGGTAACACGACCAATATGCTAACTTCATTCTTTACCCAATATCATTAATGTAACGTGGACAATATACCAACTTCGTTCGTTCTTTGCCCAAATAACATTTTAAGAGTAACGATCTGTCTCTCTGTCTGTCTCTGTCTCTGTCTCTCTCTCTCCTCTCTCTATCTCTCTCTCTCTCTTTCTCACTCTCTCTGTCGTTCTCTGTCTCTGTCTCTCTCTGTCTCTCGCTGTCTCTCTCTGTCTCTGTCTCTATTCTTCCTCTCTCTGTCTCTGTCTCTGTCTCTGTCTCTGTCTCTCTCTGTCTCTGTCTCTATCTCTCTCTCTCTCTCTCTGTCTCTGTCTCTGTCTCTCTCTGTCTCTCTCTCTCTCTCTATGTCTCGTCTGTCTCTCTCTCTCTGTCTCTCTCTCTCTATGTCTCTCTCTCTCTGTCTGCTCTCTCTCTCTCTCTCTCTCTCTCTCTCGTCTATCTCTCTCTCTCTCTCTCTCTCTCTCTCTCTCTCTCTCTCTCTCTCTCTCTCTCATCTCTCTCTCGCTCTCTCTCTCTCTCCTCTCCCTCTCTCTCTCTCTCTCTCTCTCTCTCTCTCCCTCTCTCTCTCTCACTCGCTCTCTCTCACCCTCTCTAAAGTCCACCACACGACCCTTCACTTAGTAAACTCAGTCAAAGTCAGTAGGTTAGCGTTTACTAAAAGAGAGAAACATTTCACATCGTCACGGAGACGCGATCTCTACCTACAAATTGTTCTTGTTAACTGTGATCACAACATCTGCTGGCCAAATAAATATCATTGAAATGTATGCATGTTTACTCAATCTCCATCACCTCTTCGTCCTACATCCATAGCAAGACTCCTGAATGAATGAACCGGCAGCCCCTCTCGCTGCAGTCTCACCTTCGTGATGGTTTGAGGTGTATTGAGATGGAGGATGTAATGGCTCGGCCTTACCCTCTCCCCGTCCACCCCACTTACCCTTACCCCTACCACCCCCCTCCATGGCCAAACCATCACTGCCCCCATTCCCAGACCGGATGTTCTGTTCTAAGCTTTAGTATCACCATTCTTTGCTCAAATAGTATTTTTTTTAAGAATATCCAGTCATAAGCTGGTCTTCAATCTTATTATTATAACAAATCATAATTTGCTGTTCTCTCTCTCTGTCTCTGTCTCCCTGTCTCTCTCTCTCTCTCTCTCTCTCTCTCTCTCTCTCTCTCTCTCTCTCTCTCTCTCTCTCTCTCTCTCTCTCTCCTCTCTCTCTCTCTCTCTCTCTCTCCTCTCTCTCTGTCTCTCTCTCTCTCGCTCTGTCTCCTTGTCTCTCTCTCTCCTCTCTCTCTCTCTCTCTCTCTCTCTCTCTCTCTCTCTCTCTCTCTCTCTCTCTCTCTCTCTCTCTCTCTCTCTCTCTCTCTGTCTCTCTCTCTCTCTCGCTCTCTGTCTCTGTCTCTCTCTCTCTCTCTCTCTCTCTCTCTCTCTCTCTCTCTCTCTCTCTCATCTCTCTCTCTCTCTCTCTCTCCTCTCTCTCTCTCTCTCTCTCTCTCTCTCTGTCTCCATGTCTCTCTCTCTATCTCTCTCTCTTCGTATTGTTCATTCATTCATAGTTCCTTTCATTAAAACTATTTCAGTTTTTACTTATATAAACAAAGCCATCTCCAGCTCTTGTCCCCGGCTTAGTTCATTTGTACAAGATCGTTAGTAATAGATCAATTTTCCGAAATTTAAAGCAGTCATACTTCAAAGTTAGTAAATAATATCAAGTCAGTTACTGAGCTCTAGCTCTCTCGTATATTTGTAAATAACCCAACAATTTCACTGTAATTTCTACCCTCTGTATTTCATAGTAAATATGATGTAAACAATTATAAAACTCTAGCTCCTGTCCTCTGTCCAAGTCCACTCCTATAAATTTATTACTATCAGTCCAATTCTCCTGAGATTTGAACACCAACTACATTTTCAGTCATAGTAAATAAAAACCGGTTCAGTTATCAAGTTTCAACTCTTGCCCCTCAGCTTAGTTCATTTTTTTGTACAAGTTCTTTATTTTCCAACTAAATCACCTTGAGATTTAAGATCGCTTTATTTCTAACGTAGTAAAATTAATCTGGACATTAACCAAGCTCCATTTTCCTCAGTCTTAGATCATCGAACATAATTATATCCGTTCAAGCCCCTCTCCAGCCTAATTAGCCCTCTGTAACACAATGTAACGCAACGTAGCGTAACGCAAATCAACTTTTTGCAGTCCAAAATGTCATTTTGAAACGAAAAGTGCGGGCTAGCCCATCTCCATTACATCTCTTACCATATAAATAATTGATGTCTATCAGTTTTAGCCCTCTGTAACACAATGTACCGTGACGTAACGTAACGCAAATCAACTTTTTGCAGTCCGAAATGACATTTTTAAATAAAAAGTATGACTTAGCCCATCTCCATTATATCTCCTTCCATATGAATATTACGGTCTACCAGTTTTAGCCCTCTGTAACACAATGTAACGTAACGGGAAAATCAACTTTCTCGGATGAGCAAATAACATTATTGAAAATGACATCAATGTTTTGCCTTTACATCCAAACACAAGAAAAATATTACCGCTTTTTCTGAGAAACTTATATGTGGAGATCATATCTCCAGAGTCCACACAATAAGCCACACATCACACATCTTCTGTTTTCAAATCGCAGCTCGCATCTAATTTAATGTTATTTTTTTTGCAGAAAACTATGTTTTTGAGATTATGCTCAGTGTCGGCAATTACTATTCGTATCATCAAACTCCTTCAGTCAACAAATTCACATTTCATATCGTGTGTGTAGATTAGAGAGAGAAGGCAAACTTAGCGTGCAGCTAGTCAAAACTTATCATAACAGATATGATTTCACAGAGTTTCAACCTTTGCCAGTTTTTTTCAATGTTAGCTCTTCACTCGTGCTAAGTGAGTCAGACAAAAAATGTGACATTTCATTTCATTATTAGCCATGCAATATGCTATTAGCTAGGTAGTCAAAACATATAACAAGCAATATTTCACAGGAATTTTTTCTAGCAAATATGCTTCCTTTAAGCAGTTCAACACATCAAACACCAGCAGTCCGTGAAATTCCCTTTAGTCAATAATCATCCTTTACAGTATTTCATGACTAAAATAGCACTCCAAAACATAAGTGGACATTTTTATTCTCACTGTCGCACTATAGTCAGTAAGTTGTTTCGCAGAGTGACAAGTTATGCATAGTGACGAGATTTCATGGTGTGCATAGTTTAAGAGAGTTCACACTGTATTAATTACGGCCATGGATATCTTATGTTATGTTTATGAAGATCATCACTTCTTATTTTTATCATTTCTAGCCCCACAGCTTTACAGTCTTCTCTTATTCTTTTTCAAATAAAGTTTGCTTACTGTTTTCCATTGTTATATGATTTACTTCGTCGGAATCTCCAAGGTGGGTTCACCAGTGTAACGAGACAGTACACGAATGTGGAGAACAGGCACACAGGCTTAGATCTCATGTTTCATTGTCATTTCATAACTAAAATCATCCATCAATCAACAGAAAAAGTCATATTCATCATCATTGTTCCTAACTAAAATTATATGTCGTTAAGTAAGAAATATAGTCAAAGACACTCTTCGAGACATCAAGGACTTACTTCTTAACTAAAGTAGCCTTCACTTTGCTAAAATAGTCTTATTCATCATTGTTCATAACTAAAATTATATGACGTTAAGTAAGAAATATAGTCAAAGACACTCTTCGAGACATCAAGGACTTACTCAAAGACATCAAAGCTGATCTGCAAGATATCTTCGAGACATCAAAGTTACTCTTCATTACATCAAAGTCTCATTCAAATACTACTCAGGTTCTCAGAAGTCATTCTCAAAGTCAACCCTGATTTTCTCAGAGTCAGCAAAGTTATTCTCGGAGTCACCTTCGTTCTTCAGAGAAACTTTCCAAAACATCTTTGTTCATCAAAGTTATTCTCGGAGTCATCAAAGGTATTCTCTAACTCACTTTGGTCATTAAAGTTAATTTCTATGTTATAAAAGTTTGTCTCAGAGACATCTAAGTTTATCTTAGAGTCATCAAATGTAATCTCTAACTCACTTTTGTTCATCAAAGTTGATCTCAGAGTTAACAAGGGTAATCTCTATCTCACTCTCGTTCATCAAAGTTGTTTCAAAGACATCAAAGTTAATCTCAGAGTTATCCAAAGATATTCTCATGTCCACAAAGTTATTCCAAGAGACGTCAAAGTTGATCAAAGTTATTCTCAGAATCATCAAAGAGATCTCTAATTCACCTTCGTTCACCAAAAAGTTGTTCTCTAAGACACATTCGTTCATCAAAGAAACTCTCCGTCCATCATGTTATTCTTTAAGTCATCTTCAGTCATAAAATTTCTCTCCAAAATGTAACTAGTTCAGCTTTTCATACAATACCGACGCTTCTGTTAAAATATATTTTCTTAGTCACTTTACCCAAAAACTGTTCTCAGAACTACACTGTCCCAATCCTACGTATCCTATCCTCTCCACCCAATGTTGCTTAGTTAGCGTAACGTTCCTAAACCTGACTTTACCTATCCTAACTTAACTTACCATACCTTTACCTATCGTACATAACTTAACCTGCATAACATAACTTTACCTATCCTAACAGGACTTGCCTTACATTACCTATCTTACTTAACTTAAGCTGCACAACCTAACTTACATAACTTATCTTACCTATCCTAAAGTAACCTAACTTGCTTTACCTAACTTAATCTACATTCCCAAACTGCCGTATCCTAACTTATCTAGTCCAAACCAGCCATGATCTAACTTACATAATTATTCCTGCTTGTCTTTGTGTTTTGTCAATCATTGTCTCATATTCATTTACTCATTTCAAGGGTTAATTTCTCAAATGGGCATTTTTGCATTTCAAGTGTTATTTGTTTAAGATTGGGAGTTTAACCATTTCAAAGGATATTTTGTTATATATATATATATATATATATATATATATATATATATATATATATATATATATATATATATATATATATATATATATATATATATATATATATATATATATATATATATATATATTAGCAGAGACACTGTGTCTTCCCATATTAACAGGGACTTGATGAAATTAACGTATAAATGACCCCTCACTTGCTCTGGTGCTCTTGGGAGGTGTTGATCTTTGGGGTATTTAAATACTCCGAAATTACCATCTCTTTTAAGGGTCTGAGCAGGTGGTGGAGAGGGTTAAGGCGTACCTGTTATGCCAGTTGCTGGAAGGCTTCTGTGCTGGCTAGGGTTCGAGTCTCCTGGTGGGAAAGTGTTCTAAAGTTGTATATATATATATATATATATATATATATATATATATATATATATATATATATATATATATATATATATATATATATATATATATATATATATATATATATATATATATATATATATATATATATATATAACAAAAATCCTTTGAAATGGTTAAACTCCCAATCTTAAACAAATAACACTTGAAATGCAAAAATGCCCATTTGAGAAATTAACCCTTGAAATGAGTAAATGAATATGAGACAATGATTGACGAAACACAAAGACAAGCAGGAATAATTATGTAAGTTAGATCATGGCTGGTTTGGACTAGATAAGTTAGGATACGGCAGTTTGGGAATGTAGATTAAGTTAGGTAAAGCAAGTTAGGTTACTTTAGGATAGGTAAGATAAGTTATGTAAGTTAGGTTGTGCAGGTTAAGTTAAGTAAGATAGGTAATGTAAGGCAAGTCCTGTTAGGATAGGTAAAGTTATGTTATGCAGGTTAAGTTATGTACGATAGGTAAAGGTATGGTAAGTTAAGTTAGGATAGGTAAAGTCAGGTTTAGGAACGTTACGCTAACTAAGCCACATTGGGTGGAGAGGATAGGATACGTAGGATTGGGACAGTGTAGTTCTGAGAACAGTTTTAGGGTAAAGTGACTAAGAAAATATATTTTAACAGAAGCGTCGGTATTGTATGAAAAGCTGAACTAGTTACATTTTGGAGAGAAATTTTATGACTGAAGATGACTTAAAGAATAACATGATGGACGGAGAGTTTCTTTGATGAACGAATGTGTCTTAGAGAACAACTTTTTGGTGAACGAAGGTGAATTAGAGATCTCTTTGATGATTCTGAGAATAACTTTGATCAACTTTGACGTCTCTTGGAATAACTTTGTGGACATGAGAATATCTTTGGATAACTCTGAGATTAACTTTGATGTCTTTGAAACAACTTTGATGAACGAGAGTGAGATAGAGATTACCCTTGTTAACTCTGAGATCAACTTTGATGAACAAAAGTGAGTTAGAGATTACATTTGATGACTCTAAGATAAACTTAGATGTCTCTGAGACAAACTTTTATAACATAGAAATTAACTTTAATGACCAAAGTGAGTTAGAGAATACCTTTGATGACTCCGAGAATAACTTTGATGAACAAAGATGTTTTGGAAAGTTTCTCTGAAGAACGAAGGTGACTCCGAGAATAACTTTGCTGACTCTGAGAAAATCAGTGAGGACTTTGAGAATGACTTCTGAGAACCTGAGTAGTATTTGAATGAGACTTTGATGTAATGAAGAGTAACTTTGATGTCTCGAAGATATCTTGCAGATCAACTTTGATGTCTTTGAGTAAGTCCTTGATGTCTCGAAGAGTGTCTTTGACTATATTTCTTACTTAACGTCATATAATTTTAGTTATGAACAATGATGAATAAGACTATTTTAGTAAAGTGAAGGCTACTTTAGTTAAGAAGTAAGTCCTTGATGTCTCGAAGAGTGTCTTTGACTATATTTCTTACTTAACGACATATAATTTTAGTTAGGAACAATGATGATGAATATGACTTTTTCTGTTGATTGATGGATGATTTTAGTTATGAAATGACAATGAAACATGAGATCTAAGCCTGTGTGCCTGTTCTCCACATTCGTGTACTGTCTCGTTACACTGGTGAACCCACCTTGGAGATTCCGACGAAGTAAATCATATAACAATGGAAAACAGTAAGCAAACTTTATTTGAAAAAGAATAAGAGAAGACTGTAAAGCTGTGGGGCTAGAAAATGATAAAAATAAGAAGTGATGATCTTCATAAACATAACATAAGATATCCATGGCCGTAATTAATACAGTGTGAACTCTCTTAAACTATGCACACCATGAAATCTCGTCACTATGCATAACTTGTCACTCTGCGAAACAACTTACTGACTATAGTGCGACAGTGAGAATAAAAATGTCCACTTATGTTTTGGAGTGCTATTTTAGTCATGAAATACTGTAAAGGATGATTATTGACTAAAGGGAATTTCACGGACTGCTGGTGTTTGATGTGTTGAACTGCTTAAAGGAAGCATATTTGCTAGAAAAAATTCCTGTGAAATATTGCTTGTTATATGTTTTGACTACCTAGCTAATAGCATATTGCATGGCTAATAATGAAATGAAATGTCACATTTTTTGTCTGACTCACTTAGCACGAGTGAAGAGCTAACATTGAAAAAACTGGCAAAGGTTGAAAACTCTGTGAAATCATATCTGTTATGATAAGTTTTGACTAGCTGCACGCTAAGTTTGCCTTCTCTCTCTAATCTACACACACGATATGAAATGTGAATTTGTTGACTGAAGGAGTTTGATGATACGAATAGTAATTGCCGACATTGAGCATAATCTCAAAAACATAGTTTCTGCAAAAAAAATAACATTAAATTAGATGCGAGCTGCGATTTGAAAACAGAAGATGTGTGATGTGTGGCTTATTGTGTGGACTCTGGAGATATGATCTCCACATATAAGTTTCTCAAGAAAAGCGGTAATATTTTTCTTGTGTTTGGATGTAAAGGCAAAACATTGATGTCATTTTCAATAATGTTATTTGCTCATCCGAGAAAGTTGATTTTCCCGTTACGTTACATTGTGTTACAGAGGGCTAAAACTGGTAGACCGTAATATTCATATGGAAGGAGATATAATGGAGATGGGCTAAGTCATCCTTTTTATTTAAAAATGTCATTTCGGACTGCAAAAAGTTGATTTGCGTTACGTTACGTCACGGTACATTGTGTTACAGAGGGCTAAAACTGATAGACATCAATTATTTATATGGTAAGAGATGTAATGGAGATGGGCTAGCCCGCACTTTTCGTTTCAAAATGACATTTTGGACTGCAAAAAGTTGATTTGCGTTACGCTACGTTGCGTTACATTGTGTTACAGAGGGCTAATTAGGCTGGAGAGGGGCTTGAACGGATATAATTATGTTCGATGATCTAAGACTGAGGAAAATGGAGCTTGGTTAATGTCCAGATTAATTTTACTACGTTAGAAATAAAGCGATCTTAAATCTCAAGGTGATTTAGTTGGAAAATAAAGAACTTGTACAAAAAAATGAACTAAGCTGAGGGGCAAGAGTTGAAACTTGATAACTGAACCGGTTTTTATTTACTATGACTGAAAATGTAGTTGGT
>NC_091220.1:97500-205000 GCF_040958095.1 Procambarus clarkii | reverse complement strand
TGTGAGTCAGGTGGTGCAGTAGCCTCATGTGAGTCAGGTGGTGCAGTAGCCTCACGTGAGTCACGTGGTGCAGTAGCCTCATGTGAGTCACGTGGTGCAGTAGCCTCACGTGAGACACGTGGTGCAGTAGCCTCATGTGAGTCAGGAGGTGCAGTAGCCTCATGTGAGTTAGGAGGTGCAGTAGCCTCATGTGAGTCACGTGGTGCAGTAGCCTCATGTGAGTCAGGTGGTGAAGTAGCCTCATGTGAGTCAGGTGGTGCAGTACCTCATGTGAGTCACGTGATGCAGTAGCCTCATGTGAGTCACGTGGTGCAGTAGCCTCATGTGAGTCACGTGGTGCAGTAGCCTCATGTGAGTCAGGTGGTTCAGTAGCCTCATGTGAGTCAGGTGGTGCAGTAGCTTCACGTGAGTCACGTGGTGCAGTAGCCTCATGTGAGTCACGTGGTGCAGTAGCCTCATGTGAGTCACGTGGTGCAGTAGCCTCATGTGAGTCACGTAGTGCAGTAGCCTCATGTGAGTCACGTGGTGCAGTAGCCTCATGTGAGTTACGTGGTGCAGCAGCCTCACGTGAGTCACGTGGTGCAGTAGCCTCATGTGAGTCACGTGGTGCAGTAGCCTCATGTGAGTCACGTGGTGCAGTAGCCTCATGTGAGTCACGTGGTGCAGTAGCCTCATGTGAGTCACGTGGGGCAGTAGTCTCACGTGAGTCACGTGGTGCAGTAGCCTCATGTGAGTCACGTGGTGCAGTAGCCTCACGTGAGTCACGTGGTGCAGTAGCCTCATGTGAGTCACGTGGTGCAGTAGCCTCATGTGAGTCACGTGGTGCAGTAGCCTCATGTAAGTCACGTGGTGCAGTAGCCTCATGTGAGTCACGTGGTGCAGTAGCCTCATGTGAGTCAGGTGGTGCAGTAGCCTCATGTGAGTCACGTGGTGCAGTAGCCTCATGTGAGTCACGTGGTGCAGTAGCCTCATGTGAGTCAGGTGGTGCAGTAGCCTCATGTGAGTCAGGTGGTGCAGTAGCCTCATGTGAGTCACGTGGTGCAGTAGCCTCATGTGAGTCAGGTGGTGCAGTAGCCTCATGTGAGTCAGGTGGTGCAGTAGCCTCATGTGAGTCAGGTGGTGCAGTAGCCTCATGTGAGTCAGGTGGTGCAGTAGCCTCACGTGAGTCACGTGGTGCATTAGCCTCATGTGAGTCACGTGGTGCAGTAGCCTCACGTGAGACACGTGGTGCAGTAGCCTCATGTGAGTCAGGAGGTGCAGTAGCCTCATGTGAGTTAGGAGGTGCAGTAGCCTCATGTGAGTCACGTGGTGCAGTAGCCTCATGTGAGTCAGGTGGTGAAGTAGCCTCATGTGAGTCAGGTGGTGCAGTAGCCTCATGTGAGTCACGTGATGCAGTAGCCTCATGTGAGTCACGTGGTGCAGTAGCCTCATGTGAGTCACGTGGTGCAGTAGCCTCATGTGAGTCAGGTGGTTCAGTAGCCTCATGTGAGTCAGGTGGTGCAGTAGCTTCACGTGAGTCACGTGGTGCAGTAGCCTCATGTGAGTCACGTGGTGCAGTAGCCTCATGTGAGTCACGTGGTGCAGTAGCCTCATGTGAGTCACGTGGTGCAGTAGCCTCATGTGAGTCACGTGGTGCAGTAGCCTCATGTGAGTCACGTGGTGCAGTAGCCTCATGTGAGTTACGTGGTACAGCAGCCTCACGTGAGTCACGTGGTGCAGTAGCCTCATGTGAGTCAGGTGGTGCAGTAGCCTCATGTGAGTCAGGTGGTGCAGTAGCCTCATGTGAGTCACGTGGTGCAGTAGCCTCATGTGAGTCACGTGGGGCAGTAGTCTCACGTGAGTCACGTGGTGCAGAAGCCTCATGTGAGTCAGGAGGTGCAGTAGCCTCATGTGAGTCACGTGGTGCAGTAGCCTCATGTGAGTCACGTGGTGCAGTAGCCTCACGTGAGTCACGTGGTGCAGTAGCCTCATGTGAGTCAGGTGGTGCAGTAGCCTCATGTGAGTCACGTGGTGCAGTAGCCTCATGTAAGTCACGTGGTGCAGTAGCCTCATGTGAGTCACGTGGTGCAGTAGCCTCATGTGAGTCAGGTGGTGCAGTAGCCTCATGTGAGTCACGTGGTGCAGTAGCCTCATGTGAGTCACGTGGTGCAGTAGCCTCATGTGAGTCAGGTGGTGCAGTAGCTTAATGTGAGTCACGTGGTGCAGTAGCCTCATGTGAGTCACGTGGTGCAGTAGCCTCATGTGAGTCAGGTGGTGCAGTAGCCTCATGTGAGTCAGGTGGTGCAGTAGCCTCATGTGAGTCAGGTGGTGCAGTAGCCTCATGTGAGTCAGGTGGTGCAGTAGCCTCACGTGAGTCACGTGGTGCAGTAGCCTCATGTGAGTCACGTGGTGCAGTAGCCTCACGTGAGACACGTGGTGCAGTAGCCTCATGTGAGTCAGGAGGTGCAGTAGCCTCATGTGAGTTAGGAGGTGCAGTAGCCTCATGTGAGTCACGTGGTGCAGTAGCCTCATGTGAGTCAGGTGGTGAAGTAGCCTCATGTGAGTCAGGTGGTGCAGTAGCCTCATGTGAGTCACGTGATGCAGTAGCCTCATGTGAGTCACGTGGTGCAATAGCCTCATGTGAGTCACGTGGTGCAGTAGCCTCATGTGAGTCACGTGGTGCAGTAGCCTCATGTGAGTCACGTGGTGCAGTAGCCTCACGTGAGACACGTGGTGCAGTAGCCTCATGTGAGTCAGGAGGTGCAGTAGCCTCATGTGAGTTAGGAGGTGCAGTAGCCTCATGTGAGTCACGTGGTGCAGTAGCCTCATGTGAGTCAGGTGGTGAAGTAGCCTCATGTGAGTCAGGTGGTGCAGTAGCCTCATGTGAGTCACGTGATGCAGTAGCCTCATGTGAGTCACGTGGTGCAATAGCCTCATGTGAGTCACGTGGTGCAGTAGCCTCATGTGAGTCACGTGGTTCAGTAGCCTCATGTGAGTCAGGTGGTGCAGTAGCTTCACGTGAGTCACGTGGTGCAGTAGCCTCATGTGAGTCACGTGGTGCAGTAGCCTCATGTGAGTCACGTGGTGCAGTAGCCTCATGTGAGTCACGTGGTGCAGTAGCCTCATGTGAGTCACGTGGTGCAGTAGCCTCATGTGAGTTACGTGGTGCAGCAGCCTCACGTGAGTCACGTGGTGCAGTAGCCTCATGTGAGTCACGTGGTGCAGTAGCCTCATGTGAGTCACGTGGTGCAGTAGCCTCATGTGAGTCACGTGGTGCAGTAGCCTCATGTGAGTCACGTGGGGCAGTAGTCTCACGTGAGTCACGTGGTGCAGAAGCCTCATGTGAGTCAGGAGGTGCAGTAGCCTCATGTGAGTCACGTGGTGCAGTAGCCTCATGTGAGTCACGTGGTGCAGTAGCCTCACGTGAGTCACGTGGTGCAGTAGCCTCATGTGAGTCACGTGGTGCAGTAGCCTCATGTGAGTCACGTGGTGCAGTAGCCTCATGTAAGTCACGTGGTGCAGTAGCCTCATGTGAGTCAGGAGGTGCAGTAGCCTCATGTGAGTCACGTGGTGCAGTAGCCTCATGTGAGTCACGTGGTGCAGTAGCCTCATGTGAGTCACGTGGTGCAGTAGCCTCATGTGAGTCACGTGGTGCAGTAGCCTCATGTGAGTCACGTGGTGCAGTAGCCTCATGTGAGTCACGTGGTGCAGTAGCCTCATGTGAGTCACGTGGTGCAGTAGCCTCATGTGAGTTACTTGGTGCAGCAGCCTCACGTGAGTCACGTGGTGCAGTAGCCTCATGTGAGTCACGTGGTGCAGTAGCCTCATGTGAGTCACGTGGTGCAGTAGCCTCATGTGAGTCACGTGGTGCAGTAGCCTCATGTGAGTCACGTGGGGCAGTAGTCTCACGTGAGTCACGTGGTGCAGAAGCCTCATGGGAGTCAGGAGGTGCAGTAGCCTCATGTGAGTCACGTGGTGCAGTAGCCTCATGTGAGTCACGTGGTGCAGTAGCCTCACGTGAGTCACGTGGTGCAGTAGCCTCATGTGAGTCACGTGGTGCAGTAGCCTCATGTGAGTCACGTGGTGCAGTAGCCTCATGTAAGTCACGTGGTGCAGTAGCCTCATGTGAGTCAGGAGGTGCAGTAGCCTCATGTGAGTCACGTGGTGCAGTAGCCTCATGTGAGTCACGTGGTGCAGTAGCCTCATGTGAGTCACGTGGTGCAGTAGCCTCATGTGAGTCACCTGGTGAAGTAGCCTCATGTGAGTCACGTGGTGCAGTAGCCTCATGTGAGTCACGTGGTGCAGTAGCCTCATGTGAGTCAGGAGGGGCAGTAGCCTCATGTGAGTCACGTGGTGCAGTAGCCTCATGTGAGTCACGTGGTGCAGTAGCCTCATGTGAGTCACGTGGTGCAGTAGCCTCATGTGAGTCACGTGGTGCAGTAGCCTCACGTGAGTCACGTGGTGCAGTAGCCTCATGTGAGTCACGTGGTGCAGTAGCCTCATGTGAGTCACGTGGTGCAGTAGCCTCATGTGAGTCACGTGGTGCAGTAGCCTCATGTGAGTCACGTGGTGCAGTAGCCTCATGTGAGTCAGGTGTGAAATAAGATCTGTTAATTTATAATGTCTGGGAAAAGCAACAAAGCAGAAGAACAAACAAAAACAGATTATTATGGACTATATTGTCGAGAAGAAAACCTCAGTCACTCCTCTCCCAGAACTATCCCTCCCCTCCCTGAACTGTCCCTCCCCTCCCAGAACTGTTCCTCCCCTCCCAGAACTATCCCTCACCTCCCAGAACTATCCCTCCCCTCCCAGAACTATCCCTCCCCTCCCAGAACTATCCCTCCCCTCCCAGAACTGTCCCCCCCCCCTCCCAGAACTATCCCTCCCCTCCCAGAACTATCCCTCCCCCCCCAGAACTATCCCTCCCCTCCCAGAACTATCCCTCCCATCCCAGAACTATCCCTCCCATCCCAGAACTATCCCTCCCCTCCCAGAACTGTCCCTACCCTCCCAGAACTGTCCCTCCCCTCCCAGAACTATCCCTCCCCTCCCAAAACTATCCCTTCCCTCCCAGAACTATCCCTCCCCTCCCAGAACTGTCCCTCCCCTCCCAGAACTATCCCTTCCCTCCCAGAACTATCCCTCCCCTCCCAGAACTATCCCTCCCCTCCCAGAACTGTCCCTCCCCTCCCAGAACTCTCCCTCCCATCCCAGAACTATCCCTCCCCTCCCAGAACTGTCCCTTCCCTCCCAGAACTGTCCCTCCCCTCCCAGAACTATCCCTCCCCTCCCAGATCTATCCCTCCCCTCCCAGAACTATCCCTCCCATCCCAGAACTATCCCTCCCCTCCCAGAACTATCCCTCCCATCCCAGAACTGTCCCTCCCATCCCAGAACTATCCCTCCCCTCCCAGAACTATCCCTCCCCTCCCAGAACTATCCCTCCCCTCCCAGAACAATCCCTCCCCTCCCAGAACTATCCCTCCCCTCCCAGAACTATCCCTCCCATCCCAGAACTATCCCTCCCCTCCCAGAACTATCCCTCCCCTCCCAGAATTATCCCTCCCCTCCCAGAACTATCCCTCCCCTCCCATAACTATCCCTCCCATCCCAGAACTATCCCTCCCATCCCAGAACTATCCCTCCTCTCCCAGAACTATCCCTCCCCTCCCAGAACTATCCCTCCCATCCCAGAACTATCCCTCCCCTCCCAGAACTATCCCTCCCCTCCCAGAACTATTCATCCCCTCCCAGAACTATCCCTCCCATCCCAGAACTATCCCTCCAATCCCAGAACTATCCCTCCCATCCCAGAACTATTCCTCCTATCCCAGAACTATCACTCCCCTCCCAGAATTATCCCTCCCCTCCCAGAACTATCCCTCAACTCCCAGAACTATCCCTCCCATCCCAGAACTATCCCTCCCATCCCAGAACTATCCCTCCCATCCCAGAACTATTCCTCCCATCCCAGAACTATCCCTCCCATCCCAGAACTATCCCTCCCATCCCAGAACTATCCCTCCCCTCCCAGAACTATCCCTCTCATCCCAGAACTATCCCTCCCCTCCCAGAACTATCCCTCCCCACCCAGAACAGAGTGTGAATCACCTTGTAATGGTGTCCGAGGAGAGTCCGGCCTCGCATATCGCCAGCTATGAAGGCGTGAGTGCCTGCCATCAATGCCGCCACCATAGCATCATCATGTAGCATTAGGTCTGTTTTATTCCACAACTTCTTATAGAGGTCATCATTGGTATTCTTCAGCACCCATGACAGGCCACCACCGATGTCCTTCAATGCCAACCTTTTATAAATTATTGCATTAGTTATTACCACTGAGTCACAATAATTATTTTTCCTTAGACTATTTAATAATAGTTTATATTTTATAATGAGTAACATTATTTTCACACACAAAACACACACACTCAGACACACACACACACACACATATATATATATATATATATATATATATATATATATATATATATATATATATATATATATTTTATATATATATATATATATATATATATGTCGTACCTAGTAGCTAGAACGCACTTCTCAGCCTACTATGCAAGGCCCGATTTGCCTAATAAGCCAAGATTTTATGAATTAATTGTTTTTCGACTACCTAACCTACCTAACCTAACCTAACCTAACTTTTTCGGCTACCTAACCTAACCTAACCTATAGAGATAGGATAGGTTAGGTTAGGTAGGGTTGGTTAGGTTCGGTCATATATCTACGTTAATTTTAACTCCAATAAAAAAAAATTGACCTCATACATAATGAAATGGGTAGCTTTATCATTTCATAAGAATAAAATTAGAGAAAAAATATTAATTCAGGAAAACTTCACTTATTAGGCAAATCGGGCCTTGCATAGTAGGCTGAGAAGTGCGTTCTGGCTACTAGGTACGACATATATATATATATATATATATATATATATATATATATATATATATATATATATATATATATATATATATATATATATATATATATATATTTCAAAAAATTATATATATTATAATTATATATAGAAACAAAAAAATTCTTGAGCACCGTGGATTTGTCATATAAATCAGGCGTGCATTTTTAATGATGTTCATAGTTAAATGAAACACAAGGAGAAACAGTTGGTGCCTTGAGAAAGCCATTAAGCATATTTAAAACAATTCCAATGTTCACTGCCATTTAATGTTGTTATACAATTTTGTGATAAAGAGCCAAGGACAATTATTCAGAAATCTGAATCTGGGTTCAGAAGAACATGATCGATTTTGGAGGTCACAGTGGTCACAAATAACTTTGCAACACTAGCCCAGATGTGCTCGACTGTGGAGTTTGCTGGACACGACTGAACATTTATCACCATATATATAATAATCACCATTTATCACCATATATATAAGCTGGACACGAGTTCTCTCACATTGACAGTGGCTTGACGAAAAATGCAGACTAACCCCACACTCATCTGGTGCCCTCGGGAAGTGGAGATATTTGGGATGTATATATATATATCTCGATGTCTCAACTTCTTTTGTAGGGTCTGATGGTGTAGTGGGTTAAAGCATACTAGTTATGGCAGCTACTGGAAGGTAGTTGTGCTTTCTGGGTTCGAGTCCCACTGGTGGGTGTTGTCCAAAGATTGTTAATCTTCACTTGTGGTTTATGCAAGTATAGGCTTATATATATATATATATATATATATATATATATATGTCGTACCTAGTAGCCAGAGCGCACTTCTCAGCCTACTATGCAAGGCCCGATTTGCCTAATATGCCAAGTTTTCATGTATTATTTGTTTTTCGACTACCTAACCTAACCTAACCTAACTTTTTCGGCTACCTAACCAAACCTAACTTATAAAGATAGGTTTGGTTAGGTTAGGTAGGGTTGGTTAGGTTCGGTTATATATCTACGTTAATTTTAACTCAAATAAAAAAAAATGTCCTCATACATAATGAAATGGGTAGCTTTATCATTTCATAAGAAAAAAATTAGAGAAAAAATATTAATTCAGGAAAACTTGGCTTATTAGGCAAATCGGGCCTTGCATAGTAGGCCGAGTAGTGCGTTCTGGCTACTAGGTACGACATATATATATATATATGACAATGTCAGACCACGGAGGAAAAATGAAACAGGAATTTCCTTAAGTACTTTCGTATATTAATACATCTTCAGAAGGAGTCCTTCTGAAGATGTATTAATATACGAAAGTACTTAAGGAAATTCCTGTTACATTTTTCCTCCGTGGTCTGACATTGTCACATTTTTAATCACGTGTTTATTTTCGTGATATACACACACACACACACACACATATATATATATATATATATATATATATATATATATATATATATATATATATATATATATATATATATATATATATATATATATATATATAAATATATATATATATATATATATATATATATATATATATATATATATATATATATATATATAACTTTAGAACACTAATATATATATATATATATATATATATATATATATATATATATATATATATATATATGTCGTACCTAGTAGCCAGAACGCACTTCTCGGCCTACTATTCAAGGCCCGATTTGCCTAATAAGCCAAGTTTTCCTGAATTAATATATTTTCTCTAATTTTTTTCTTATGAAATGATAAAGCTACCCATTTCATTATGTATGAGGTTAAAAAAAATTTATTCGAGTTAAAATTAACGTAGAAATATGACCGAACCTAACCAACCCTACCTAACCTAACCTAACCTATCTTTATAGGTTAGGTTAGGTTAGGTAGCCGAAAATGTTAGGTTAGGTTAAGTTAGGTAGGTTAGGTAGTCGAAAAAGCATTAGTTCATGAAAACTTGGCTTATTAGGCAAATCGGGCCTTGCATAGTAGGCTGAGAAGTGCGTTCTGGCTACTAGGTACGACATATATATATATATATATATATATATATATATATATATATATGTCGTACCTAGTAGCCAGAACTCACTTTTTGGCCTACTATTCAAGGCCCGATTTGCCTAATAAGCCAAGATTTCATGAATTAATTATTTTTCGACTACCTAACCTACCTAACCTAACCTAACCTAACTTTTTCGGCTACCTAACCAAACCTAACCTATAAAGATAGGTTAGGTTAGGTTAGGTAGGGTTGGTTAGGTTCGGTCATATATCTACGTTAATTTTAACTCCAATAAAAAAAATTGACCTCATACATAATGAAATGGGTAGCTTTATCATTTCATAAGAAAAAAATTAGAAAAAATATATTAATTCAGGAAAACTTGGCTTATTAGGCAAATCGGGCCTTGAATAGTAGGCCAAAAAGTGAGTTCTGGCTACTAGGTACGACATATATATATATATATATATATATATATATATATATATGTGTGTGTGTGTGTGTATATCACGAAAATAAACACGTGATTAAGAATGTGACAATGTCAGACCACGGAGGAAAATGAAACAGGAAATTTCCTTAAGTACTTTCGTATATTAAATACATCTTCAGAAGGAATGAATATATATATATATATATATATATATATATATATATATATATATATATATATATATATATATATATATATATATATATATATATATATATATATATATATATATATATATATATATATATATATATATATATATATATATATATTAGTATATTTTGGTAGCAGTCTTTCCTGTAGACATATATTATTAAATATGACCGAAAAAGTAAGATTAATAATTCTAACACGAATTTTCTCAATCTTTCGTACATTACGCTTCACTGTTGGAGGTAAATCAAAAATCAATTCTCCAAAATTCATTTTTATTTCTAGTCTGACGCGACACGGGCGCGTTTCGTAAAACTTATTACTTTTTCAAAGACTTTAGTTCACAAATACACAACTGATTAGAACTTACGTATCTCCGATTTTATATCTACATTTGAGTGAGGTGGGAGGGGTGATGTGGCATTAACACAAGACAGAACAAGAGGGAATATTAATAGGGTATTAAAAGTATCAACACAAGACAGAACACAAACAATGGGTATTGAATAGAAGTGTTTGTAGAAAGCCTATTGGTCCATATTTCTTGATGCTTCTATATTGGAGCGGAGTCTTGAGGTGGGTAGAATATAGTTGTGCAATAATTGGCTGTTGATTGCTGGTGTTGACTTCTTGATGTGTAGTGCCTCGCAAACGTCAAGCCGCCTGCTATCGCTGTATCTATCGATGATTTCTGTGATGTTTACTAGGATTTCTCTGGCGATGGTTTGGTTGTGGGAAGAGATTATATGTTCCTTAATGGAGCCCTGTTGCTTATGCATCGTTAAACGCCTAGAAAGAGATGTTGTTGTCTTGCCTATATACTGGGTTTTTTGGAGCTTACAGTCCCCAAGTGGGCATTTGAAGGCATAGACGACGTTAGTCTCTTTTAAAGCGTTCTGTTTTGTGTCTGGAGAGTTTCTCATGAGTAGGCTGGCCGTTTTTCTGGTTTTATAGTAAATCGTCAGTTGTATCCTCTGATTTTTGTCTGTAGGGATAACGTTTCTATTAACAATATCTTTCAGGACCCTTTCCTCCGTTTTATGAGCTGTGGAAAAGAAGTTCCTGTAAAATAGTCTAATAGGGGGTATAGGTGTTGTGTTAGTTGTCTCTTCAGAGGTTGCATGGCTTTTCACTTTCCTTCTTATGATGTCTTCGATGAAACCATTGGAGAAGCCGTTATTGACTAGAACCTGCCTTACCCTACAGAGTTCTTCGTCGACTTGCTTCCATTCTGAGCTGTGGCTGAGAGCACGGTCGACATATGCGTTAACAACACTCCTCTTGTACCTGTCAGGGCAGTCGCTGTTGGCATTTAGGCACATTCCTATGTTTGTTTCCTTAGTATAGACTCCAGTGTGGAAACCTCCGCCCTTTTCCATGACTGTTACATCTAGAAAGGGCAGTTTCCCATCCTTTTCCATCTCGTAAGTGAAACGCAGCACGGAACTCTGCCCAAATGCCTCCTTCAGCTCCTGCAGATGTCTGACATCAGGTACCTGTGTAAAAATGTCGTCAACATACCTGCAGTCTTAGTCGACATGAACTTGAAACCGGCCATATACTGCAGGTATGTTGACGACATTTTTACACAGGCACCTGATGTCAGACATCTGCAGGAGCTGAAGGAGGCATTTGAGCAGAGTTCCGTGCTGCGTTTCACTTACGAGATGGAAAAGGATGGGAAGCTGCCCTTTCTAGATGTAACAGTCATGGAAAAGGGCGGAGGTTTCCACACTGCAGTCTACACTAAGGAAACAAACATAGGAATGTGCCTAAATGCCAACAGCGACTGCCCTGACAGGTACAAGAGGAGTGTTGTTAACGCATATGTCGACCGTGCTCTCAGCCACAGCTCAGAATGGAAGCAAGTCGACGAAGAACTCTGTAGGGTAAGGCAGGTCCTAGTCAATAACGGCTTCTCCAATGGTTTCATCGAAGACATCATAAGAAGGAAAGTGAAAAGCCATGCAACCTCTGAAGAGACAACTAACACAACACCTATACCCCCTATTAGACTATTTTACAGGAACTTCTTTTCCACAGCTCATAAAACGGAGGAAAGGGTCCTGAAAGATATTGTTAATAGAAACGTTATCCCTACAGACAAAAATCAGAGGATACAACTGACGATTTACTATAAAACCAGAAAAACGGCCAGCCTACTCATGAGAAACTCTCCAGACACAAAACAGAACGCTTTAAAAGAGACTAACGTCGTCTATGCCTTCAAATGCCCACTTGGGGACTGTAAGCTCCAAAAAACCCAGTATATAGGCAAGACAACAACATCTCTTTCTAGGCGTTTAACGATGCATAAGCAACAGGGCTCCATTAAGGAACATATAATCTCTTCCCACAACCAAACTATCGCCAGAGAAATCCTAGTAAACAACACAGAAATCATCGATAGATACAGCGATAGCAGGCGGCTTGACGTTTGCGAGGCACTACACATCAAGAAGTCAACACCAGCAATCAACAGCCAATTATTGCACAACTATATTCTACCCACCTCAAGACTCCGCTCCAATATAGAAGCATCAAGAAATATGGACCAATAGGCTTTCTACAAACACTTCTATTCAATACCCATTGTTTGTGTTCTGTCTTGTGTTGATACTTTTAATACCCTATTAATATTCCCTCTTGTTCTGTCTTGTGTTAATGCCACATCACCCCTCCCACCTCACTCAAATGTAGATATAAAATCGGAGATACGTAAGTTCTAATCAGTTGTGTATTTGTGAACTAAAGTCTTTGAAAATGTAATAAGTTTTACGAAACGCGCCCGTGTCGCGTCAGACTAGAAATAAAAATGAATTTTGGAGAATTGATTTTTGATTTACCTCCAACAGTGAAGCGTAATGTACGAAAGATTGAGAAAATTCGTGTTAGAATTATTAATCTTACTTTTTCGGTCATATTTAATAATATATATATATATATATATATATATATATATATATATATATATATATATATATATATATATATATATATATATATGCGAACAAGCCTGAATGGTCCCCAGGACAATATGCAACTGAAAACTCACACCCCAGAAGTGACTCGAACCCATACTCCCAGAAGCAACGCAACTGGTATGTACAAGACGCCTTAATCCACTTGACCATCACGACCGGACATAATGAGGTGATAGCCGAGGCTATTTGAACCACCCCACCGCCGGCACTCGGATAGTAATCTTGGGCATAGCATTTTACCAAATCACCTCATTCTTTGGGGCACACGTGAGGAACACAAATTATATATATATATATATATATATATATATATATATATATATATATATATATATATATATATATATATATATATATATATATATATATATATATATATATATATATATATATATATATATATATATATATATATATATATATATATATATATATATATATGTATATACCTGCATTTGGGTGAGGCGATATGTTACAACAGTTTTGGATGAGGTGAAAACAAACTTTCAGCACAAGACAGAACACGAAACAATGGGTATAATATTTTGTAAGTTAAAGGGAAGAATGGAAGTAACTGCAAACGGCCTATTGGCCCATATTTCTTGATGCTTCTATATTGGTGCGGAGTCTTGAGGTGGGTAGAATATAGTTGTGCATTAATTGGCTGTTGATTGTTGGTGTCGACTTCTTAATGTGTAGTGCCTCGCAGATATCAAGCCACCTGCTATCGCTGTATCTATCGATGATTTCCGTGTTTTTTGTTAAGACTTCTCTGGTGATGGTTTGGTTGTGGGAAGAGATTATATGTTCCTTAATGGAGCCCTGTTGCTTATGCATCGTTAATCGTCTGGAAAGAGATGTTGTTGTCTTGCCTATATACTGAGTTCTTTGAGGCTTACAGTCCCCAAGTGGGCATTTGAAGGCATAGACGACATTGGTCTCTTTTAAAGCGTTCAGCTTTGTGTCTGGAGAGTTTCTCATGAGTAGGTTGGCAGTTTTCTTGGTTTTATAGTAAATTGTCAATTGTATCTTCTGATTTTTGTCTGTAGGGATAACGTTTCTATTAACAGGGGTTAGTTAGGGGAGCCGGTCGGCCGAGCGGACAGCACACTGGGCTTGTGATCCTGTGGTCCCGGGTTCGATCCCGGGCGCCGGCGAGAAACAATGGGCATAGTTTCTTTCACATTATGCCCCTGTTACCTAGCATTAAAATAGGTACCTGGGTGTTAGTCAGCTGTCACGGGCTGCTTCCTGGGGGTGGAGGCCTGGTCGAGGACCGGGCCGCGGGGACATTAAAAGCCCCGAAATCATCTCAAGATAGAACAATGTCTTTCAGAACCCTTTCCTCCGTTTTATGAGCTGTGGAAAAGAAGTTCCTGTAAAATAGTCTAATAGGGGGTACAGGTGTTGTGTTAGTTGTCTCTTCAGAGATTGCATGGCGTTTCACCTTCCTTCTTATGATGTCTTCAACGAAACCATTGGAGAAGCCGTTGTTGACTAGGACCTGCCTTACCCTACAGAGTTCTTCATCGACTTGCTTCCATCCTGAGCTGTGGCTGAGAGCATGGTCGACATAAGCATTAACGACACTCCTCTTGTACCTGTCTGGGCAGTCACTGTTGGCATTCAGGCACATTCCTATGTTTGTTTCCTTAGTGTAGTCTGCAGTGTGGAAACCTCCGCTCCTTTCCATGACTGTTACATCTAGAAAGGGCAGCTTCCCATCCTTCTCCATCTCGTAAGTGAAATGCAACACAGAATTCTGCTCAAATGCCTCCTTTAGCTCCTGCAGATGTCTGACATCAGGTACCTGTGTAAAAATGTCGTCAACATACCTGCAGTATATGGCTGGTTTCAAGTTCATGTCGACTAAGACCTTTTGCTCGATGGTACCCATGTAGAAGTTCGCGAACAGGACACCTAGGGGAGAACCCATGGCGACCCCATCTACTTGCTTATACATGTGCCCATCCGGGCTCAAGAAGGGTGCCTCTTTAGTACAAGCTTGGAGTAGTTTCTTTAGAATGTTTTCTGGTATGTCAAGAGGAGTACAGGCCGGATCACGCTACACTCTGTCCGCTGTCATCCCGCTTGTTTCATCCACAGGTACGATGGTAAGCAGTGATTCTACGTCCAACGAGGCTCTTATCCCTGTGGCCCGTGTTCCCCGCAGTAAGTCAACAAATTCCTTTGGAGACTTCAGGCTGAAGGAGCAAGGAACATAAGGAGTCAGCAAGCCGTTGAGTCGCTTCCCCAGTCTGTACGTGGGTGTGGGTATCTGGCTGATGATTGGCCAAAGTAGGTTTCCAGGTTTATGTGTCTTGACATTTCCATACGTGTATCCAGGTTTATATTCCCCAATAATCTTTGGCAGGTGGAGTCCGGATATTTTGGCGTTCACAGTTTAGATCAATTTGTTGACCTTTGCTTTCAATTCGGCTGTAGTGTCCTTCAATTCGGAGGGCCTGTGGTGTGAGACGGGTGCCGGTTGCTGACATTGGGGTTGCTAATAGGAAATCACCTGCATGGGGAGCTGCTACAGCTCTAAGTCGGGCAGTGTCATGTGGTGTTGTCGCAGCTTCAAGCAAAGTCGCAGCTCCTTAGGACGGCAATGGGGAGATCCCAGCTGGATTGCTTATGGGCTTCAGAAGGCGGTCGTTGGGGTGCTGGTCCTGCGAGAGAGACCCATTTGGTTGTGCAGTCTGTGAAGCTGGGATCATGTACCCCTGCCTGTTGAACTAGGTGCTCAGGTAGGATTTCCTTCACCAAGTTGTCAGACCCTACTGAAGAGGACAGGAACGCTGGTACAGCAATTTGTGTTGCTGTGCGCACGCCAAGGCCCCAGAGTCTGACAGGAAGGGAGGCCTGTTTTCACTGTGAGTCGCTGAGGGAAAGATTGAGGGCTTTTTCTAGTGTTGATTTCAGCAAGCTGTAGTACTCTTCTAATTTAATATTGTTGAAAGATGGCGAACATCTTAGAAAGTAGGTCAGCCTGGGGAGGGACAAGCATCTGGTGATGAGGTAAAGTGCATCATGAGCATCGATGTCTTCAATCCTCTCGTTCATCCTCTTCAGGTCAGTGATCTTCTTAACTGTCATGTTCACAGAAAATGGTACCATCCGTTTTCTATGTGTGGCAGCTGAGACGCCAGAGAGAGAGGTAAACAAGAGCGCACAGGACGCTACCAGCTTGGAAGCTACTAGTCATGTATCAGTTTAAATATTAAAGTCAATAACCAAGCAATGACTTTATATCAACCCTACAACCAAGACTTCCTCAGCTACACACAAACACCACATTGGCGACGAGGATGAACTGTGAACGCAGGTACTTGTTCAGTTTAAAACACAAGGGAGAAGCATGCTGCCTGGAGGAGGAAGAGAAGCTGTGAGCACCATACCCAATGCTGTGTGCTAAACGATGCTGTGTGCTAACTAATGCTGTGTGCTAACCAATGCTGTGTGCTACCCAAGCTGTGCTGACTGAAGAAGCTGTGTACTGAGGAATCTGCCGACGCGGTGTACGAAACGACGCTTTGATGCTGTATACAAAACCCGATGTTTTGTATGCGAAACGCGCTCTGTGCTACAGTTCTTGACGCTGTGAACTGACTGCTGTGCCAACTGCTGCACCAACTGCTGTACCAACTGCTGTACCAACTGCTAACTACTGCTGTGCCAACTGCTGTACCAACTGCTGCACCAACTGCTGTACCAACTGCTGTACCAACTGCTGTACCAACTGCTGTGCCAACTGCTGTGCTGCTGTGAGTAGGAACAACACATGTACACAAGGGCTAGGTAAGAAGTCAGTTGCTGCTGTATTGTGCTCTGCTGAAAACTTTTGCATTAAAATGCTTGTGTGCTTTGCAAAATTAAAGTAATTACAGTGAATTCTTAACTAACATATACAGTACAGTAAGTGTATTCTGAGAAAGATTTAAGTGATAAGTTTACTTTTATTCAGTAAACAAATGGCAAATTTACCTCAGTTTCCTGCATTTGATCCTGACTGTGGCCAGACAAACCTCTCACAGAGGTGGACCAGATGGCTTAAAAGGTTTGAAAATTTGTTGATAGTTTCAGACATCAAAAGTGCTGAAAGAAAGCATGCCTTTCTACTTCATTATGCAGGTGATAGAGTTTGTGGCATCTTTGACACACTGAAAGACACCGATGGTGCCAAAGATTATGACACTGCCAAAGCCAAATTAACTGAGCACTTCAAACCAAGACAAAACGCTGCAATGGAAATTATGCATTTCAGGAGGGCAAAACAACTCTCTAATGAAACTGTGAATCAATACCACACACGTGAGGGGAGCCGGTCGGCCGAGCGGATAGCATGCTGGACTTGTGATCCTGTGGTCCCGGGTTCGATCCCGGGCGCCGGCGAGAAACAATGGGCAGAGTTTCTATCACCCAATGCTCCTATTACCTAGCAGTAAAATAGGTACCTGGGTGTTAGTCAGCTGTCACGGGCTGCTTCCTGGGGGGTGGAGGCCTGGTCGAGGACCGGGCCGCGGGGACACTAAAGCCCCGAAATCATCTCAAGATAACGTCTGCAGTGTTTAGCAGCCCATTGCGAGTTTGCTATCTTCAGGTTATCTTGAGATGATTTCGGGGCTTTAGTGTCCCCGCGGCCCGGTCTTCGACCAGACCTCCACCCCCAGGAAGCAGCTGTGACAGCTGTATGGCAATTCCACGACCAAGAGACGGCTTCCTGAACCTTGCAGGAATCAACCTCACTGAGGACCAAGTCACTCTCCTAAATCTGGATATAAACTGTCACGTTATGTCCAGACCGAGTGAGATGGCCCGGAAAGTGGAGTTGGAGATCCTGTTGGATGACATATTCGACCTCGAGACACAAAAGAAGGTCACCACCAAAGACACCTTACAAGCAGAACTTATTGCGGAAGAAGGAAAGAATCGAGGCAATTACAGAAGCACCATACTGTCCCCCGAGCTCAAAGCGGCAGCTAAGAGCCTTCGTGAGAACAAGGAGATAGTCGTCAGGAGAAGTGACAAGTCGCCAATATACGTCATTCCTAAAAAAGACGAATATCTGGCAAAAATGAACCTCATTCTCTCTGACCAAATTAAATTCCAAAGGGTAACGAAGGACACTACAGCCGAATTGAAGGCAAAGGTCAACAAATTGATCGAAACTGTGAACGCCAAGAAATCCGGACTCCACCAGCCAAAGATTATAGGGGAATATAATCCTGGATACGCGTATGGAAAGTCAAGACACATAAGCCTGGAAACCCACTTTGGCCAATCATTAGCCAGATACCCACACCCACGTACAGACTGGCGAAGCGACTCAATGGCTTGCTGACTCCTTATGTCCCTTGCACCTTCAGCCTGAAGTCTCCAAAGGAATTTGTTGACTTACTGCGGGGAACACAGGCCACAAGGATAAGAGCCTCATAGGACGTAGAATCAATGTTTACCAACGTACCTGTGGATGAAACAATCGGGATGATAGCTGACAGAGTGTATCGTGATCCGGCCAGTACTCCTCTTGACATACCAGAAAACATTCTAAAGAAACTACTCCGTGCTTGTACTAAAGAGGCACCCTTCTTGAGCCCAGATGGGTACATGTATAAGAGTAGATGGGGTCGCCATGGGTTCTCCTCTAGATGTCCTGTTTGCGAACTTCTACATGGGTACCATCGAACAGAAGGTCTTAGTCGACATGAACTTGAAACCGGCCATATACTGCAGGTATGTTGACGACATTTTTACACAGGTACCTGATGTCAGACATCTGCAGGAACTGAAAGAGGCATTTAAGCGGAATTCTGTGTTGCGTTTCACTTACGAGATGGAGAAGGATGGGAAGCTGCCCTTTCTAGATGTAACGGTCGTGGAAAGGAGCGGAGATTTCCACACTGCAGTCGACACTAAGGAAACAAACATAGGAATGTGCCTGAATGCCATCAGTGACTGCCCAGACAGGTACAAGAAGAGTTTTGTTAACGCTTATGTGGACCGTGCTCTCAGCAACGGCTCAGGATGGAAGCAAGTCGATGAAGAACTCTGTAGGGTAAGGCAGATCCTAGTCAACAACGGCTTCTCTAATGGTTTCATTGAAGACATCATAAGAAGGAAGGTGAAACGCCATGCAACCTCTGAAGAGAAAACTAACACAACACTTTACCCCCTATTAGACTATTTTACAGGAACTTCTCTTCCACGGCTCATAAAACGGAGGAAAGAGTCCTGAAAGATATTGTTGATAGGAACGTTATCCCTACAGACTAAAATCAGAAGATACAATTGACGATTTACTTTAAAACAAAGAAAACGGCCAACCTACTCATGAGAAACTCTCCAGACACAAAGCAGAACGCTTTAAAAGAGACCAACGTCGTCTATGCCTTCAAATGCCCACTTGGGGACTGTAAGCCTCGAAGAACTCAGTATATGGGCAAGACAACAAGATCTCTTTCCAGGCGATTAACGATGCATAAGCAACAGGGCTCCATTAAGGAACATAATCTCTTCCCACAACCAGACCATCACCAGAGAATCTTAACAAACAACACAGAAATCATCGATAGATACAGCGATAGCAGGCGGCTTGACATCTGTGAGGCACTACACATCAAGAAGTCAACACCAGCAATCAACAGCCAATTAATGCACAACTATATTCTACCCACTTCAAGACTCCTCCCCAATATAGAAGCATCAAGAAATATGGGGCAATGCATTATATATATACATATATATAATGTATATAATGCATTATATATATATATAATGTATATATATATATATATATATATATATATATATATATATATATATATATATATATATATATATATATATATATATAACTGACAAGAGATCTCTACCAATATGAACAGTTGTTATATGAGCCTGCAATTAATTATCGTCGGTTGAAAATACCACTATTACAGATTCAAGCCCAATTGCATATATTGAAAGCAAATAGGAAATCTTACCAAAATCAGGTCCACGACGACGACGACATAGTAGTTGAAGATGTGGAACCATTCCTGTCTGACCTAGCACAATATGAAGAAGAAACTCAAGCCAGGTTGGAGCATTTACACAGGATAATTGAATCAGAACAATTAGCCAGTACATCAAATAAAGTAGATAATGTTATGGATGATCTGGATCTTTTTGAGAATAAATGTAAAGCCAGATTAGATCCTTTAATCAACAAGGATAAAGCTTCACCCACCACAGCTTCACCTAATATTATACCACCAGAAATTAAGCAGTTCTCAGACAATTTATCCACAGTCTCTGTGGTTTCTGAAAACCCAATACCTGAGGCTACTAGGTTAACATGCCTCCAAACTAGAGGTGAAGCTGAACCAGTAGTAGAAAATGTAAATGAAAATAGCGACAGCACTAATTTCCCAGTCCAGGATAATGCTGGACTGGGAAATTAGCATTATCCCTAATTCTTAGGGATAATGCTGGCAATGAGAAAACTGTTATACATCTAGTACTACAATTGCTGGACTTACCTCAACCTGATCAGACTGCTGACTCATTACAATCCTTCAGTATGGAGTTTGAGTCACTACTAAGAACATTCAGTCTTAAGGTTGTTATAACTACTAGTGAATGGATGACCAAAGTAGTCCTTCAACGAAAATTGTCCAGCAATATACTAGATGAATTATATGCACATCAACATAACACCATCCTGACAGTACAGGACATCACTGAAGGTTTGCGTTCCATCATAGACAAACGACGAGCAAATGAGGAAGTTAAAGCCTCATGCAAGCCTTCAGAAATAGAAAATAATAGTCAATTAATGGGTAAAACAACTACCCCAAATAAACATCAGTCAATTACTCTCACACCAAGTTGGAGAAAATCTGACAATGCAGCAGAATCCTCCAAGCCTACTGTTACTAGTTCACCCAAACCGGTAACTTCCAAACGTGCAGTAGGCTGGGGGACATGTATGTTCTGCAAAAAGAAACATTCACCGTTGTGCTAATTATCCAGACAGAGACACTCGTATTAAGCAACTCCAGGAATTAGGGAGATGTTCAAGGTGTCTCAAGTCACACAACATAGACCATTGTGATACCCCAATTCAACACCTGCAACAGGTGTAGAAGAGGTAAACACCATGCAGCACTGTGCAAATATACGAAATTAACGTATTCCAAACCCAAGGTGGAAGATAGCATTCCCACCACAGTACAGTTTTGCAAGGTGCGAGAGAAAATTAGTGTCCAAGCGGCAGAGTCCAAAAGTAATGCGACTCTGCCTACTGCCCAAATTACCATCCAGAATAAGAGGGCCAAAGTCCATACTCGTGGGTTGTTTGACCAAGGGTCCCAGAGAACATGTCACTAAAAAGTTGGCAGCTGAACTACAATTAAAGCCTGTAGCCCAGACGACAATCAACATCTCAGGGTTTCTAACAGATACAGGACCTCAAGTCTACCAGGTGGTACAACCATCAGTACGTTTAGGCAGGTACGTCTGTCAAGTACAAGCCATTGTGGTGGACAAAATACCAACAGACCTACAAGTACAAGGTCTGGGAGGAACAGTCAAATTCCTGAGAAATAGAGGAATAAAATTGGCAGATAATATTAAGTCTGATCACCTCACTGACTTCGGTATCCTTGTAGATACAGACTACTACCATCGATTAATCGATAGCCCTACTAAATATCAGGGCATAACCATGCTAAATTCTGCAGGAGATAAATTACTCTCAGGCCGAGAATTAAGCCTGAGGAGACCTATGCCTGCAGATAAATAATACTAGTAGAAATCTAAATTTTTCAGCTGATTATATTTCTCCAGTAGCATTATACTAAGGAGATTACAGCTGACTATAGCAACAGAGGTTGATGTTAATATCATCAATTAAAGTTGAAGATGAGTTCATGAGGCCTTGGTGGCAAATCAGTGAACAGTAGTATAAACAGCTACAAGTCACTGCGACCAATGTCACTGAACCCACTGCAGTCTCAGAACCATGCTTATCTGGACTATTCAATTCTCTGAATCAACTAACTAAATAAAACTCCAATTTGTCAGCCAAATAAACTTCAGCAAATAAGCACAAGGGATCTTGACTGACTATATAAATCCGACGACTGATTTTGATACATTTATTATTTAATCAAGATGAATTCCACAGGCCTCAGTGTTTATATATCAGTGACCAGTTACCTGAACGATCTTCAAGTTATATCTGATGTCACTGATCTCACTGAAGTCCCTGAATCATACTTGACTGTAGTACTTAATCACATTCAGTCTTCTGGGTTAAATAATATGTATTTAGGCTATAATTTTAGCCTTTCAAGAATTAACAGGGAAATGAAATCGAATTAGACTTCTAACCCCTGCAACTTGAATACAGGACATCCGTCCTGTACGAACAGATGCACAAACGTGTGATTGCTCACTATTTTACAGGAAAAGAAGTTCCTGTAAAATAGTCTAATAGGAGGTACAGGTGTTGTGTTAGTTGTCTCTTCAGAGATTGCATGGCGTTTCACCTTCCTTCTTATGATGTCTTCAACGAAACCATTGGAGAAGCCGTTGTTGACTAGGACCTGCCTTACCCTACAGAGTTCTTCATCGACTTGCTTCCATCCTGAGCTGTGGCTGAGAGCATGGTCGACATAAGCATTAACGACACTCCTCTTGTACCTGTCTGGGCAGTCACTGTTGGCATTCAGGCACATTCCTATGTTTGTTTCCTTAGTGTAGTCTGCAGTGTGGAAACCTCCGCTCCTTTCCATGACTGTTACATCTAGAAAGGGCAGCTTCCCATCCTTCTCCATCTCGTAAGTGAAATGCAACACAGAATTCTGCTCAAATGCCTCCTTTAGCTCCTGCAGATGTCTGACATCAGGTACCTGTGTAAAAATGTCGTCAACATACCTGCAGTATATGGCTGGTTTCAAGTTCATGTCGACTAAGACCTTTTGCTCGATGGTACCCATGTAGAAGTTCGCGAACAGGACACCTAGGGGAGAACCCATGGCGACCCCATCTACTTGCTTATACATGTGCCCATCCGGGCTCAAGAAGGGTGCCTCTTTAGTACAAGCTTGGAGTAGTTTCTTTAGAATGTTTTCTGGTATGTCAAGAGGAGTACAGGCCGGATCACGCTACACTCTGTCCGCTGTCATCCCGCTTGTTTCATCCACAGGTACGATGGTAAGCAGTGATTCTACGTCCAACGAGGCTCTTATCCCTGTGGCCCGTGTTCCCCGCAGTAAGTCAACAAATTCCTTTGGAGACTTCAGGCTGAAGGAGCAAGGAACATAAGGAGTCAGCAAGCCGTTGAGTCGCTTCCCCAGTCTGTACGTGGGTGTGGGTATCTGGCTGATGATTGGCCAAAGTAGGTTTCCAGGTTTATGTGTCTTGACATTTCCATACGTGTATCCAGGTTTATATTCCCCAATAATCTTTGGCAGGTGGAGTCCGGATATTTTGGCGTTCACAGTTTAGATCAATTTGTTGACCTTTGCTTTCAATTCGGCTGTAGTGTCCTTCAATTCGGAGGGCCTGTGGTGTGAGACGGGTGCCGGTTGCTGACATTGGGGTTGCTAATAGGAAATCACCTGCATGGGGAGCTGCTACAGCTCTAAGTCGGGCAGTGTCATGTGGTGTTGTCGCAGCTTCAAGCAAAGTCGCAGCTCCTTAGGACGGCAATGGGGAGATCCCAGCTGGATTGCTTATGGGCTTCAGAAGGCGGTCGTTGGGGTGCTGGTCCTGCGAGAGAGACCCATTTGGTTGTGCAGTCTGTGAAGCTGGGATCATGTACCCCTGCCTGTTGAACTAGGTGCTCAGGTAGGATTTCCTTCACCAAGTTGTCAGACCCTACTGAAGAGGACAGGAACGCTGGTACAGCAATTTGTGTTGCTGTGCGCACGCCAAGGCCCCAGAGTCTGACAGGAAGGGAGGCCTGTTTTCACTGTGAGTCGCTGAGGGAAAGATTGAGGGCTTTTTCTAGTGTTGATTTCAGCAAGCTGTAGTACTCTTCTAATTTAATATTGTTGAAAGATGGCGAACATCTTAGAAAGTAGGTCAGCCTGGGGAGGGACAAGCATCTGGTGATGAGGTAAAGTGCATCATGAGCATCGATGTCTTCAATCCTCTCGTTCATCCTCTTCAGGTCAGTGATCTTCTTAACTGTCATGTTCACAGAAAATGGTACCATCCGTTTTCTATGTGTGGCAGCTGAGACGCCAGAGAGAGAGGTAAACAAGAGCGCACAGGACGCTACCAGCTTGGAAGCTACTAGTCATGTATCAGTTTAAATATTAAAGTCAATAACCAAGCAATGACTTTATATCAACCCTACAACCAAGACTTCCTCAGCTACACACAAACACCACATTGGCGACGAGGATGAACTGTGAACGCAGGTACTTGTTCAGTTTAAAACACAAGGGAGAAGCATGCTGCCTGGAGGAGGAAGAGAAGCTGTGAGCACCATACCCAATGCTGTGTGCTAAACGATGCTGTGTGCTAACTAATGCTGTGTGCTAACCAATGCTGTGTGCTACCCAAGCTGTGCTGACTGAAGAAGCTGTGTACTGAGGAATCTGCCGACGCGGTGTACGAAACGACGCTTTGATGCTGTATACAAAACCCGATGTTTTGTATGCGAAACGCGCTCTGTGCTACAGTTCTTGACGCTGTGAACTGACTGCTGTGCCAACTGCTGCACCAACTGCTGTACCAACTGCTGTACCAACTGCTAACTACTGCTGTGCCAACTGCTGTACCAACTGCTGCACCAACTGCTGTACCAACTGCTGTACCAACTGCTGTACCAACTGCTGTGCCAACTGCTGTGCTGCTGTGAGTAGGAACAACACATGTACACAAGGGCTAGGTAAGAAGTCAGTTGCTGCTGTATTGTGCTCTGCTGAAAACTTTTGCATTAAAATGCTTGTGTGCTTTGCAAAATTAAAGTAATTACAGTGAATTCTTAACTAACATATACAGTACAGTAAGTGTATTCTGAGAAAGATTTAAGTGATAAGTTTACTTTTATTCAGTAAACAAATGGCAAATTTACCTCAGTTTCCTGCATTTGATCCTGACTGTGGCCAGACAAACCTCTCACAGAGGTGGACCAGATGGCTTAAAAGGTTTGAAAATTTGTTGATAGTTTCAGACATCAAAAGTGCTGAAAGAAAGCATGCCTTTCTACTTCATTATGCAGGTGATAGAGTTTGTGGCATCTTTGACACACTGAAAGACACCGATGGTGCCAAAGATTATGACACTGCCAAAGCCAAATTAACTGAGCACTTCAAACCAAGACAAAACGCTGCAATGGAAATTATGCATTTCAGGAGGGCAAAACAACTCTCTAATGAAACTGTGAATCAATACCACACACGTGAGGGGAGCCGGTCGGCCGAGCGGATAGCATGCTGGACTTGTGATCCTGTGGTCCCGGGTTCGATCCCGGGCGCCGGCGAGAAACAATGGGCAGAGTTTCTATCACCCAATGCTCCTATTACCTAGCAGTAAAATAGGTACCTGGGTGTTAGTCAGCTGTCACGGGCTGCTTCCTGGGGGGTGGAGGCCTGGTCGAGGACCGGGCCGCGGGGACACTAAAGCCCCGAAATCATCTCAAGATAACGTCTGCAGTGTTTAGCAGCCCATTGCGAGTTTGCTATCTTCAGGTTATCTTGAGATGATTTCGGGGCTTTAGTGTCCCCGCGGCCCGGTCTTCGACCAGACCTCCACCCCCAGGAAGCAGCTGTGACAGCTGTATGGCAATTCCACGACCAAGAGACGGCTTCCTGAACCTTGCAGGAATCAACCTCACTGAGGACCAAGTCACTCTCCTAAATCTGGATATAAACTGTCACGTTATGTCCAGACCGAGTGAGATGGCCCGGAAAGTGGAGTTGGAGATCCTGTTGGATGACATATTCGACCTCGAGACACAAAAGAAGGTCACCACCAAAGACACCTTACAAGCAGAACTTATTGCGGAAGAAGGAAAGAATCGAGGCAATTACAGAAGCACCATACTGTCCCCCGAGCTCAAAGCGGCAGCTAAGAGCCTTCGTGAGAACAAGGAGATAGTCGTCAGGAGAAGTGACAAGTCGCCAATATACGTCATTCCTAAAAAAGACGAATATCTGGCAAAAATGAACCTCATTCTCTCTGACCAAATTAAATTCCAAAGGGTAACGAAGGACACTACAGCCGAATTGAAGGCAAAGGTCAACAAATTGATCGAAACTGTGAACGCCAAGAAATCCGGACTCCACCAGCCAAAGATTATAGGGGAATATAATCCTGGATACGCGTATGGAAAGTCAAGACACATAAGCCTGGAAACCCACTTTGGCCAATCATTAGCCAGATACCCACACCCACGTACAGACTGGCGAAGCGACTCAATGGCTTGCTGACTCCTTATGTCCCTTGCACCTTCAGCCTGAAGTCTCCAAAGGAATTTGTTGACTTACTGCGGGGAACACAGGCCACAAGGATAAGAGCCTCATAGGACGTAGAATCAATGTTTACCAACGTACCTGTGGATGAAACAATCGGGATGATAGCTGACAGAGTGTATCGTGATCCGGCCAGTACTCCTCTTGACATACCAGAAAACATTCTAAAGAAACTACTCCGTGCTTGTACTAAAGAGGCACCCTTCTTGAGCCCAGATGGGTACATGTATAAGAGTAGATGGGGTCGCCATGGGTTCTCCTCTAGATGTCCTGTTTGCGAACTTCTACATGGGTACCATCGAACAGAAGGTCTTAGTCGACATGAACTTGAAACCGGCCATATACTGCAGGTATGTTGACGACATTTTTACACAGGTACCTGATGTCAGACATCTGCAGGAACTGAAAGAGGCATTTAAGCGGAATTCTGTGTTGCGTTTCACTTACGAGATGGAGAAGGATGGGAAGCTGCCCTTTCTAGATGTAACGGTCGTGGAAAGGAGCGGAGATTTCCACACTGCAGTCTACACTAAGGAAACAAACATAGGAATGTGCCTGAATGCCATCAGTGACTGCCCAGACAGGTACAAGAAGAGTTTTGTTAACGCTTATGTGGACCGTGCTCTCAGCAACGGCTCAGGATGGAAGCAAGTCGATGAAGAACTCTGTAGGGTAAGGCAGATCCTAGTCAACAACGGCTTCTCTAATGGTTTCATTGAAGACATCATAAGAAGGAAGGTGAAACGCCATGCAACCTCTGAAGAGAAAACTAACACAACACTTTACCCCCTATTAGACTATTTTACAGGAACTTCTCTTCCACGGCTCATAAAACGGAGGAAAGAGTCCTGAAAGATATTGTTGATAGGAACGTTATCCCTACAGACTAAAATCAGAAGATACAATTGACGATTTACTTTAAAACAAAGAAAACGGCCAACCTACTCATGAGAAACTCTCCAGACACAAAGCAGAACGCTTTAAAAGAGACCAACGTCGTCTATGCCTTCAAATGCCCACTTGGGGACTGTAAGCCTCGAAGAACTCAGTATATAGGCAAGACAACAAGATCTCTTTCCAGGCGATTAACGATGCATAAGCAACAGGGCTCCATTAAGGAACATAATCTCTTCCCACAACCAGACCATCACCAGAGAATCTTAACAAACAACACAGAAATCATCGATAGATACAGCGATAGCAGGCGGCTTGACATCTGTGAGGCACTACACATCAAGAAGTCAACACCAGCAATCAACAGCCAATTAATGCACAACTATATTCTACCCACTTCAAGACTCCTCCCCAATATAGAAGCATCAAGAAATATGGGGCAATGCATTATATATATACATATATATAATGTATATAATGCATTATATATATATATAATGTATATATATATATATATATATATATATATATATATATATATATATATATATATATATATATATATATATATATATATATATATATATATAACTGACAAGAGATCTCTACCAATATGAACAGTTGTTATATGAGCCTGCAATTAATTATCGTCGGTTGAAAATACCACTATTACAGATTCAAGCCCAATTGCATATATTGAAAGCAAATAGGAAATCTTACCAAAATCAGGTCCACGACGACGACGACATAGTAGTTGAAGATGTGGAACCATTCCTGTCTGACCTAGCACAATATGAAGAAGAAACTCAAGCCAGGTTGGAGCATTTACACAGGATAATTGAATCAGAACAATTAGCCAGTACATCAAATAAAGTAGATAATGTTATGGATGATCTGGATCTTTTTGAGAATAAATGTAAAGCCAGATTAGATCCTTTAATCAACAAGGATAAAGCTTCACCCACCACAGCTTCACCTAATATTATACCACCAGAAATTAAGCAGTTCTCAGACAATTTATCCACAGTCTCTGTGGTTTCTGAAAACCCAATACCTGAGGCTACTAGGTTAACATGCCTCCAAACTAGAGGTGAAGCTGAACCAGTAGTAGAAAATGTAAATGAAAATAGCGACAGCACTAATTTCCCAGTCCAGGATAATGCTGGACTGGGAAATTAGCATTATCCCTAATTCTTAGGGATAATGCTGGCAATGAGAAAACTGTTATACATCTAGTACTACAATTGCTGGACTTACCTCAACCTGATCAGACTGCTGACTCATTACAATCCTTCAGTATGGAGTTTGAGTCACTACTAAGAACATTCAGTCTTAAGGTTGTTATAACTACTAGTGAATGGATGACCAAAGTAGTCCTTCAACGAAAATTGTCCAGCAATATACTAGATGAATTATATGCACATCAACATAACACCATCCTGACAGTACAGGACATCACTGAAGGTTTGCGTTCCATCATAGACAAACGACGAGCAAATGAGGAAGTTAAAGCCTCATGCAAGCCTTCAGAAATAGAAAATAATAGTCAATTAATGGGTAAAACAACTACCCCAAATAAACATCAGTCAATTACTCTCACACCAAGTTGGAGAAAATCTGACAATGCAGCAGAATCCTCCAAGCCTACTGTTACTAGTTCACCCAAACCGGTAACTTCCAAACGTGCAGTAGGCTGGGGGACATGTATGTTCTGCAAAAAGAAACATTCACCGTTGTGCTAATTATCCAGACAGAGACACTCGTATTAAGCAACTCCAGGAATTAGGGAGATGTTCAAGGTGTCTCAAGTCACACAACATAGACCATTGTGATACCCCAATTCAACACCTGCAACAGGTGTAGAAGAGGTAAACACCATGCAGCACTGTGCAAATATACGAAATTAACGTATTCCAAACCCAAGGTGGAAGATAGCATTCCCACCACAGTACAGTTTTGCAAGGTGCGAGAGAAAATTAGTGTCCAAGCGGCAGAGTCCAAAAGTAATGCGACTCTGCCTACTGCCCAAATTACCATCCAGAATAAGAGGGCCAAAGTCCATACTCGTGGGTTGTTTGACCAAGGGTCCCAGAGAACATGTCACTAAAAAGTTGGCAGCTGAACTACAATTAAAGCCTGTAGCCCAGACGACAATCAACATCTCAGGGTTTCTAACAGATACAGGACCTCAAGTCTACCAGGTGGTACAACCATCAGTACGTTTAGGCAGGTACGTCTGTCAAGTACAAGCCATTGTGGTGGACAAAATACCAACAGACCTACAAGTACAAGGTCTGGGAGGAACAGTCAAATTCCTGAGAAATAGAGGAATAAAATTGGCAGATAATATTAAGTCTGATCACCTCACTGACTTCGGTATCCTTGTAGATACAGACTACTACCATCGATTAATCGATAGCCCTACTAAATATCAGGGCATAACCATGCTAAATTCTGCAGGAGATAAATTACTCTCAGGCCGAGAATTAAGCCTGAGGAGACCTATGCCTGCAGATAAATAATACTAGTAGAAATCTAAATTTTTCAGCTGATTATATTTCTCCAGTAGCATTATACTAAGGAGATTACAGCTGACTATAGCAACAGAGGTTGATGTTAATATCATCAATTAAAGTTGAAGATGAGTTCATGAGGCCTTGGTGGCAAATCAGTGAACAGTAGTATAAACAGCTACAAGTCACTGCGACCAATGTCACTGAACCCACTGCAGTCTCAGAACCATGCTTATCTGGACTATTCAATTCTCTGAATCAACTAACTAAATAAAACTCCAATTTGTCAGCCAAATAAACTTCAGCAAATAAGCACAAGGGATCTTGACTGACTATATAAATCCGACGACTGATTTTGATACATTTATTATTTAATCAAGATGAATTCCACAGGCCTCAGTGTTTATATATCAGTGACCAGTTACCTGAACGATCTTCAAGTTATATCTGATGTCACTGATCTCACTGAAGTCCCTGAATCATACTTGACTGTAGTACTTAATCACATTCAGTCTTCTGGGTTAAATAATATGTATTTAGGCTATAATTTTAGCCTTTCAAGAATTAACAGGGAAATGAAATCGAATTAGACTTCTAACCCCTGCAACTTGAATACAGGACATCCGTCCTGTACGAACAGATGCACAAATGTGTGATTGCTCACTACTAACATCAAATTACTTTAATAATTCGAAGGAGGAGTATCAGTATTCGTCTGTTCTAAATAGGACTGTGACCCGTGAGCAGCCGCCCGGGGAATTATGTTGGAAAACCCGACACAATTTAATAATATTACACACAATTGGCAGATAATATTGCTGCTGTGTTGTATACACAAGTTACCCATAGAAAATGTAGCTTGTAGTGGAATTTTCCGTCAATAGAAAATGGGATATCATTGCCACATAGTAATATAAATTCACCAGCTATTCTGTTTGGAATTATTCTTAAATACAGTAGTCTTTGGACTTATTTCATCATAAAAACATCTCATTTGAATTAACTTAATTATCAGTTTCAAAATAGAGTAAATGTGATCCTTCTATTACTTACTGACATCTGGACAAAGTGAGTCAGGAGCGTCAGTAGTGGAAAGAAGGTTAGCCATTGTTAAGACCAGAGTCATTGGAGCAAATTCCGCTCCTATAATTCTCCTGGACGAAGTGTTATGGAGATCAAATTAGTGCTCTACCATCATCAACACGCTGTCAACAACCACAAGGGAAGTGTCTTTCTGAAATCTTATCTAAGTCATTATTGGCCAGTAATGTTATGTTAGATACGATTATTTCCGGTTAGAACACGAACGATCGACTCAACACAGGTAATTAAGCCATGGTCCTTACCTAATAATATACAGTGTTTTCTCTGATATAGCTGTCATATATTAGGATTCCGACTTTACAGCTAGTGCCCTTTGACAGGAACAAGAAGAGGAAGCAAGGATTAATCTTGGTACATCAGTTACTGGGTGATGGCAGCTAGCCTCTCACGAGGATAATTTGGTGTCTACATCCTATTTATACCTGGTGGACTAAGCCTAACATACAATAAGATAAGGCACCTTCAATTCATATACTAATATATGTAGTTTAATACTGTAGTTTGATTGGCTGCATATATATAAATTTAATATAACCCCCCTTAATGTGTAAGGATCGGTTTGTGAGAATTTGCAGAAATACAGTCCACTAAACATCATAAAAATTGCTATCGAAATATACAAATTAACGTAAATATAAATTCTATATAAATTCATATAAATTAAATAAATATAAATCTCACAGGTCGGTTCCCACAACTATATTCTTCCTCCTTCCAGGAGATCAACAACGTACGACTACTCCCGACGACTGCTGTGACTCAAGTGAGGTGACGACGTCGGCTAGCATCACGTCACATAACCAAAGTATCGACATCTCATTTCATGCCACTTTTAATTAAACATTCATCCTCTGCTCGTATTTTTAAGTTGCTCACGGATGTTTATTATAATTTTTTTTCCTCTGACCTCTTAATTTCTGGTCCGGAAAGCAGAATAACTCTCATAGGGTAGACTCGTTCCACCCAGGCTTCATGGGGTCATAACACTCCCCTCCCATTATTTTTTAGAGTTATTCTCAATAACTAGGCTAATGACAAAGCGTCGGCCACCACATTATCTCGTCCTCTTGTGTGTCTTATCTTCAGATAATATTCTTGAAATAACAGGAACCACCTGGTTAACCTGTGATTCGCGTGCTTCATCTTGCTCAGGAACACGAGGGGATTATGATCTGTATACACAGTAACGGAATGACTTCCCCCACTTACGTATACCTCATAATGTTTTAATGCCTGGACCAGAGCCAAAGTCTCTTTCTCGACCGTACTGTATGGCCGGTCGACCGAGCGGACAGCACGCTTGACTTGTGATCCTGTGGTCCTGGGTTCGATCCCAGGCGCCGGCGAGAAACATTGGGCAAAGTTTCTTCCACCCTATGCCCCTGTTACCTAGCAGTAAAATAGGTACCTGGGTGTTAGTCAGCTGTCACGGGCTGCTTCCTGGGGGTGGAGGCCTGGTCGAGGACCGGGCCGCGGGGACACTAAAGCCCCGAAATCATCTCAAGATAACCTCAAGATAACCTCTGATGCTTGATGAACTTCTTCGAAAAGAATGATACGAAGCGATAAATTGCATCCTTCTGCTGAATCAATACAGCTCCAGCTGTTGGAAATTTCCAACACTTAATTACTAATCCTTAGTACAATAAGATGTTATTCATGTACTAGGCATTATAATTTACTAACCAGTAGTTTAGTGATATTGTGTTTATTTAATTAAGGCGTAGAAACGTCTCATTTCCCTATAAATTATGGCTGTGGTGTTGCGTCGGCCACCCGGCTCGAGGAATAATTTCTACATCTACGTGAATCAAATTAAATTCACTCTACTTCAACATTCCTTATTAAGAGTTATAATCTGACAATAGATTTATCTTTAATTAGTAAATATTCACCATTTACTGGAAATATTTTATACAGTTATGGTCAGCTGTTCCAGTTAATAAATTAAGAACTGAATTTCCACTCTTAATATTTTCGCCCATTTAATGCCATCCCATTTAAAATATTTGCGTAGCTAGAACCGATCTATTGTCATATAAGACAAATTAATATCACATAATTTAAGATCAACCTTGTCTCCATCCTCTCGGAAAATTAGATACATTATAGCATTTAATTCCTGAGTTCCAACATTGGGAACGAATGAGCATACGCGAGCCAGCCGAGGGAGATTGGCTGAGATCGGCCGCCATTATTAGCTGCACTGAAGGTGTTCTGGAGCTGAGCGTTCCTCATCGAGCAATTTCCATAGCATCAGACAACTGAGGAGATTCCGATTGATACCCCAGCTTCCATCATTTACGAACACCATGTTTGGCAGACATAAGTACCTCAGATATATTTAATTGGCCAATTATATATGTATTCTGTTAGGTGGTCTGTTGTGACGATGTGCGATAATAACAACATCCACGTAAGTGGACGTTCTACTTTTCAAGCTTATTTACATTTATTGATTTATTGTATTAATTGAAGGTTTGGAATAGAAATTATATGTAGTTCGCCTTTCAGCATGGATTTACGAGCACGAGAGAGACCACATTCTCCCAGCACGATCACGCATATATAGGATTGTCCAAGCAGGCTACCATCAGTGGTAGTCTGCTTGGACAAGTTGGCCGTGATGCATTTGCTGGATACATGCTACTATCATCTTTACCAGCTAAGCTGTTCCCGTATAATTTTTGCAGTTAGAATCATTGATTATTCTAGTGATTTAATATTTTATGATTTAATACTTTATTCACATGTATATGCATATTATATAAATTTAACCCCCAAAGTTTGTGTATGGAGTTAGAATTAGAATTAGTATTAAAGAGAAGAATTAGTATTAATTTACAGTTCTTTAGTATGATTTATTTGATTTCATTTTACAAGTAATGAAGGAGATCCATAGGCACTGGCTTTCTTTAATTATTAATAGAATTCTGGTCCTTCGAGACATTTATCATCATTACTATACTAAAGCTAGATTTCCCCACACCAGCCCCTACGTCACTGGCATCCACGAACAACGCAAACGGTGCTCCAAAATCCGGAGATACTAACAAAGGCGTCTCAGTCAATAACCTTTTGGTTTATTCAAACGCCTCTTGCCCTACTCCGTTCCATTCCCACTTTTTACTCTTAATCAACAAACTTGTTCTAGGAGTGGCTATGGTGGAAAAATTCTTACAGAATTTCCTATAATATCCGATCATTGATTCCTCAACAACTCTCTCCTTCCTTTGGGTACTGGGAAATTATCGAAGGCTTCCACCTTCGTCCTCACTGGAGCAACATCCCCTTGCCCTATCACATAACTTAGGTACTACAGTCGTGCTCTTCCAAACTCACTCTTCGCTGAGTTAATTGTCATATTGGCCCTCTCTAATCGGCCGAACAAATCCAGTAGTCTGTCTGCCTCACTCGTTGGAAATATGGTCTTCTTCTAAGTGACCCAACTTCTCTTGCACCTTGGCTAGGCTGTCCGTGTTGGACACCTACGCTTCATCATTCGTTTCTTCTTCTTGCTTTCCACACGTCCAGAGTTAGACATTTATTTTCTATACCTCCTCTGTCGTCCTCATACTTCGGTTCATCGTCCTCACGCTTTGGTCTGTCGGCATCACACTTCAGTGTGATGCCGACAGACCAAAAGAAAGACCATTCTTTCATCTCCACCTAATTGGTATCTTCATCCTCTTCGACGTCCTTTGAGCCTTCGACTTTCTTCTACTCTACCATACCTGCATTATTATCCTCCTCTTCTCCCGTTCTGCTCTACTACACAACTCCAATTCTTCTCCTTCAAGAGAGGAGAAGCCTCATTCCACTCTTCTCCTCATTCCCTCAAAGCTTCCTCAAGTACTGCACTACACTCAACCATACTCGACAATACTTGTCGCTCTACCTCTTCTAGAATGCTAATAAGGATATCTCCATACATACTATCTCTTATCACTTCCTCTTCTTGGCTATCATTCCTCTTCACCATCTTTTCTTTGCGCTTCCTGTTAAATGTATCAACTTCTGACATCTCATACAACTCAACTTCATCATCACTATACTTCTGTTCCTGTAGACAACTTGTCACTCTACTCTTGTTTTCAGTCTGTCCACACTCTCCTTCATCTCTGTTCAGCAGTTATCTCAACTTTCTGATTCTCGAATTCAACAGGCTGGGCTCTACTCAGGTCCACTCTGTTCACATTAGTTTTCTTCACTTCTGACCTCGTCTTGCCCTCATTTTCCTGAGCTGGACCTTCACCAAACAGCCACGTTATCTCCACGTCGATCACTTCACTCAGTGGAGTTGACACTGTCACCTCGCCAACAGTGTCTCCGTCGTCGTCAACCTCTGCCCTCGTCACTACACAGGCAGGGTATACAATTACTTGGCTGTCCTCTGACTCATCTTCTAGGATGCTAGTCAGGTCTACTCTCTCAGGTGTCCCATCAGTACCGTACGATAATAACTTCTTCTTCTTCTGGCTTCTAGTGGAAGCTTCTGGCACAGCTTCCACTATAAGCTTCGGCAACACCTTCGACCTGCACAAATCATTACCCAGGATCACTTGTATCTCTGGAACAGGTATGTCAGGACACTCTCCCAACGTTACCTCCGCCGACAAATAATCCGACTTGAGCCTGACAGCACAACTGGGCATGTCACCCTCAGACAATAACCCATGCTCCCTTATTTTCCAAGTGTCATCTAAAAGTCGATCATCCACGATCAGGCTTCTGAAAATCAGTCTCTGATTCACTCCCGTACCTCTTAGGATACTAACTTCCACTTCAGGTTGGACTTCCATACTAACCCAACCTTTACTAATGAACGGGCTATACCTCTCGTTCACTAAATTCACTTTCTGCAGTTTGTCCTGTATTAAATTAACACATACATTACGGGGTCACACATTGTCAGGGTCATAACTCTCTTGCCCGGTCAACAATGTTTAATCATGTGACCTTGTCCGTTACATCTATAGCATCTCATTTGGGAGAAGTTTCTTCTATATCTCCTTGAGTGGCTTTAACTCTGTCCACTCGCCTTGGAGGTTCTCTGAACAGGCGCACCACCTGCATTCTGCTGGGGTCTGGCTGGACTCAAGATCTCTTTGCACGCACTTAGTTTCTTGTTTAATTCCGTCATCCTCACTTTCAGACAAAACATATGACCTCCTCTTCTGAGTTTTAGGATGCTTTCGTTTATTCGCCCATCTATCAAATTTTTTCTCACTCTAGGCTTCCCTTGGTTTGCCATAATTGCATCTCACATCGCTCTTCACTCTGTCTTCCCTCAAGCTCCGGTAAGCATCCGTATTCAGTCTGCTGCATTTCTCACATTCTTCACTCCTGCCTCTTGGATCTTAAATTTCGTTTCAGGGTGCATCATTTCCAGACATTTCTGCATAATCATCAACCGCTTCAAATCATCATACAATTCTACACCGACAGCTTCTATCCTCCTCTGGAAACACCTTTCCAAGTCTCTCGCTGTCTCAGCATTTGTACTTGCAGGAGCTTTCATCATCTCTCTGAAAAGCTTTCTGTAAGCTTCAGGCGTTAACAGAAATGAGCACAACATGCTGCTCTTCACAGTCCAGAAATCTTGGCATTTCTCCAAAGACCACTGGGTTTACACCTCCCTGGCAGGACCGGTCAGCCGTAACTGTACCAACTGAGACCACTCCTCTTGCGTCCAGTGTCTGATGTTGGCAATCTTTTCAAAGTGCTTGAAGAAACTCTCTGACTCCTCAGGCACAAACAATGGAATATCTTTCTCCCTAACTTTGTTATTGTGTATGTGACACATGTGTGGTGCTCTCTGGCAAACCACGTTCAATCCTTTGCTCTGCCACAGCTCAATTCGCTTCTATTTGCGTTTGTCTTGTTCTCGCCTTTTCTTTCTTTACCTCTAGTTTGGTTTTCTTTTTGTCTACCTTTAGTTTAGTTTTCTCTTTTTCTTTCTCCTGTTCCAACTACAATTCTCTTATCCTGGTTTTCTCCTTTTCTTTTTCTGCTTCATTTTTCATCTTAAGTTCTAATCTTAACTTTTCCAGTTGGAATTGCCTCTTCTCATGCTCACGTTGTCGTTGCATCTGGAGCTCCAGCTGAAATCTTTCCAAACTCCGGTTCCTGCTACTGCGGCTACTCCTACTTGATCTTTGAGATTTCACTTCATCTCGTTTGTCCTAGCTCCCTAGCTACTTCCTAGCTCATAGCTACTTCCTAGCTACTGTCCCTAGCTCCCGCTGCTTCATCTGATGTTAATGAAGTAATCCTTTCCCTTAAAAACCAAGTCAAGCGCCCTTGACGAGATACCATCTCTAATTTACAAAATTACCCAATTACCTAATTACCCTACACAAAGCTTCTATTAGAACAATATCTAACTCTGACCCCAAGACAGCACTCGGTACCCTTACTCAAATCTCTGAAAATGTTAGATATTAAGTCACTGCACATCCTCTCATGTGTACTATATGTATATAAATAAAATGTAAATGTTCGTTCGTTCAAAATCGCTAATCTCCGAAAGTTCTTCACCGATTGCTTTGGCATTTTCATGCAACGTTCCATTCGCATCTGAGCAGGTTTTTACATATATACTATATAAATGTCACGTCTGTGATGGGAAAAAGGCTTTTTTTTGAAAAACTGTGTTTTTCATGTGTTTTTTTTATGTGAGGAAATCTTCGAAACCTCTTTACTGATTGCTTTGAAATTTTGACACCACGTTGCATTCGAATTGGCGCGTGTTTTTATATACCAACTATATAGATGCTACACCTGTGACAAGTAAAAAATATGTTTGTTTTTTTTAACAGCGCCATCTGTTGCACGTAATAGCAACACACGCTTTACTAAATATGTCACGATGCCATTTCACTGTTTCTGATTGCACTGATAAATTGAATTTTCATAAATTTTGATATATTTTCATTTTGATTTATTTATTTTGTGTGACATTGCATTGAAATTGAGTTTTGTTGTTTACCATACAGTTCATTTTGTAAGTATAGTTTATTTTATTATTTTTCATTGTTTTTCATTTCGCTTTTTTAACTGTTTTTCTTATATTTCAGTGACAGGAACATAAGATCATTTGATGTTCCCAATTTTCTGATGGGAGCATCAGATAATTTGGGAATGCATTGGACGAGGGAGTGGGGAATTATGTGGAGGACGAAGGGAGAGGAGTGGGGGATGGTGGGGATGACGAGGGGACAGGGGGAGGGGGTAATGGTGCACAAGACGAGAGGACGGGGGGACAAGGTAACGGAGAATAGTGGGGAGGACAAGGGGGTTGGGGACTTCCCCGTCTCGTTCTGTAGGGGACGGGGGAGTAGGGGGAATGGTCGAGAGGACGAGAAGATGATGTGTGGCAGATGGTTGGGAGGGCAAGGGGACAGTGTAGGGGAGAATAGTTAGGAGAACGAAGGGACGGTGGTGTGGGGGATGGTGGGGAGGGCAAAGAGACAGGGGAGGGGGGGGGGGAAGGATGCGGGGATGGGGGAGAGGGGAATGATTGGGAAGACAAGGGTTTGGGGGAGAGAGGAGTGGTTGGGAGGTCGACGGAACTGAGGAGGGGGGAATAGTGGAGAGACCTGGCAGAAGGGGGAAAGGCTGCTGTAGCTCAGCAACGCACATGCATTACTGAGCCACAGCAACGTGTAGCCGGGTACAGCTATCTATATAAATAAAAATGGAAATGTTCGTTTGTTCAAAATCGCTAATCTCCGAAAGTTATTCACTGATTGTTTTGAAATTTTCCCACAAAGTTTCATTCGCATCCGTGCAGGTTTTTATATACATACTATATGGATGTCACGTCTTTGACGTGAAAAACCTGCTTTTTTGAAAAACTGTATTTTTTGTGTTTTTCATGTGAGGGAAATCTGCGAAACCTCTTTACCGATTGCTTTAAACTTTTGACACAACATTGCAAATCGAATAGACACATGTTTTTATATACCTACTGAATACATGCCTCACTTGTGACAGGAAAAAACATTTTTTTTTTTTTAAACAGCGCCATCTGTTGGACATAAGAACAACACACGCTGTAATCTCCGAAGGTTCTTCACCGATTCCTTTGAAATTTTGACACGTCGTTCCATTCGAATACGCACGTTTTTTTATATACTTACTATATAGATGCCACACCTGTGACAGGTAAAAACATGCTTTTGTGAAAAACAGAGCCATCTGTCGCACGTACTGTAATAGCAATACACACTCTACTAAATACGTGACGTTTCCATTTCAATGTTCCCAATTTGCATTAATAAATTGAATTTTCATAGATTTCAATTTAATTTCCTTTTGATTTAATTATTTTGTGTGACATTGCATTGAAATTGAGCAGTGTTGTGTACTATACCGTTCATTTCATGAGAATAGTTTATTTTTATATTTTTTCATTGTTGTTCATTTCGTTTTTTAACTGTTTTTCTTATATATCAGTGATGGGAACATCAGATTAATTGTTGTTCCCAATTTTCTGATGGGAACATCAGATCATTGATGATCATCATCATCCTCGTTCGATCTGATGAACGGACGAGGGATTGGGGAATAGTGGGGAGGACGAGAGATGTGAGTGGGGGATGACGGAAAGGACAAGGGGACAGGGAAGGAGAGTAATGGATGGGAGGATGCGGGAGAGTTGGAAATTGTGGGGACGAGGGGACAGGGGAATGGAGAATGGTGGGCAGGACATGGGGACAGGGGAGTGGGGGATGGTAGGGAGGACGAGGGGACGGGGGAGGTAGGGAATGGTAGGGAGGACGTGGGGATGGGGGACTGGGAGATGGAGGGGAGGATGAGGGGATAGTGGAGTAGGGAATGTTTAGGAGGGCGAGGGGACTAAATATGTATAGTCCCTTTACTAAATCTGTTACGATTTCATTTCAATGTTTCCGATTTCATTGATAAATTGAATTTTCATAGATTTCAATTTATTTTCATATTGATTTAATTATTTTGCGTGACATTGCATTGGAATTGATCTGTGTAGTTTACCATACCGTTCATTTTGTAAATATAGTTTATTTATTTCTTTTTTCACTTGTTTCATTTTGATTCTTTTACCGTTTTACTAATATTTCATTGATGGGAACAACAGATCATTTGATGTTCCCAATTTTCTGATGGGAACATCAGATCATTTGGGAATTCATTAAATGAGAAAGTGGGAAATAGTGGGGAGGACGAGGGGACAGGGGAGGAGTTAATGGTGAGGAGGACGAGAGAACGGAGGAGTTGGGGATGGTGGTGACGAGAGGACAGGGGAATGGAGAATGGTGGGGAGGACAAGGGGGAGACAGGGGAGTGAGGAGATGATGGGCAAAACGAGGGGATAGGGGAATGGTAGGGAGGACGAGGGGACAGGAGTGGGGGATGGTGGGGAGGACGAGGGGATGGGAGAGTGGGGGAGGTTTAAGAAGACAAGGAGATTCTGGAGTGGGGGATAGTGGGTTGGAAAAAGGGAACGGGGCAGGGGAGGAGATGATGGGGAGAGCAAGGGGATGGGGGAGTGAGGAATGGTTCGGAGGACGAGGGGATGGAGAGGAGAGAATGGTGAGGAGGACTTGGAGACAGGGAAAGGTTGCTGTGGCTCAGTAACGCACATGCGTTGTTGAGCCACAGCAACGCATGGCCGGGTACTGCTAGTATATATATAAAACTCTGAATTGTAATGTCAATCCTGAGCTTAATTCAAATTCAAATTCAAATGTTTATTCAGGTAAAGTACATACATACAAGAGGTGATACAAAAATTGATAGATTTATAGGTAGAGCTAGTACATACAATGCCTAAAGACACTATTACGCAAAGTGTTTCGGGCAGGAAAAACATTAAAGACTAAAACTTAATACTAATTGAGATTAAAGTATAAAATGTGTTGAGAAAAAATAAAAATAAAAAAGGGGGGAACATGGCAGGAAAACAGCAGAAATACAATTAGGGCGACAAACAGCATTGTTAAAAAATAACAAACATGGGTTGACAATATAGGGGTAAGGTAGGTTACAAGGAATTTATTAGGTAGTGATTAGTTTTTATCTTAAACTGGTTGAGAGAGGTACAGTCTTTCACATGATTGGGAAGGTCATTCCCACATTCTGGGTCCCTTGATTTGTAGAGCATTTCTAGTTTGACTAAGTCGTACTCTTGGAACATCAAAACTGTATTTGTTTCTGGTGTGGTGCTCATGGGTTCTGTTACAACCTTCAATGAAGTTTTTGAGGTCAGGATTGGCATTACAGTTCAGCGTTTTATATATATATATATATGCGAACAAGCCTGAATGGTCCCCAGGACATATGCAACTGAAAACTCACACCCCAGAAGTGACTCGAACCCATACTCCCAGAAGCAACGCATCTGGTATGTACAAGACGCCTTAATCCACTTGACCATCACGACCGGACAAAATGAGGTGATAGCCGAGGCTATTTGAACCACCCCACCGCCGGCACTCGGATAGTTATCTTGGGCATAGCATTTTACCAAATCACCTCATTCTTTGGGGCAACACGTGAGGAACACAAATGCGAACAAGCCTGAATGGTCCCCAGGACATATGCAACTGAAAACTCACACCCCAGAAGTGACTCGAACCCATACTCCCAGAAGCAACGCATCTGGTATGTACAAGACGCCTTAATCCACTTGACCATCACGACCGGACAAAATGAGGTGATAGCCGAGGCTATTTGAACCACCCCACCGCCGGCACTCGGATAGTTATCTTGGGCATAGCATTTTACCAAATCACCTCATTCTTTGGGGCAACACGTGAGGAACACAAATGCGAACAAGCCTGAATGGTCCCCAGGACATATGCAACTGAAAACTCACACCCCAGAAGTGACTCGAACCCATACTCCCAGAAGCAACGCATCTGGTATGTACAAGACGCCTTAATCCACTTGACCATCACGACCGGACAAAATGAGGTGATAGCCGAGGCTATTTGAACCACCCCACCGCCGGCACTCGGATAGTTATCTTGGGCATAGCATTTTACCAAATCACCTCATTCTTTGGGGCAACACGTGAGGAACACAAATGCGAACAAGCCTGAATGGTCCCCAGGACATATGCAACTGAAAACTCACACCCCAGAAGTGACTCGAACCCATACTCCCAGAAGCAACGCATCTGGTATGTACAAGACGCCTTAATCCACTTGACCATCACGACCGGACAAAATGAGGTGATAGCCGAGGCTATTTGAACCACCCCACCGCCGGCACTCGGATAGTTATCTTGGGCATAGCATTTTACCAAATCACCTCATTCTTTGCCGGCGGTGGGGTGGTTCAAATAGCCTCGGCTATCACCTCATTTTGTCCGGTCGTGATGGTCAAGTGGATTAAGGCGTCTTGTACATACCAGATGCGTTGCTTCTGGGAGTATGGGTTCGAGTCACTTCTGGGGTGTGAGTTTTCAGTTGCATATGTCCTGGGGACCATTCAGGCTTGTTCGCATTTGTGTTCCTCACGTGTTGCCCCAAAGAATGAGGTGATTTGGTAAAATGCTATGCCCAAGATAACTATCCGAGTGCCGGCGGTGGGGTGGTTCAAATAGCCTCGGCTATCACCTCATTTTGTCCGGTCGTGATGGTCAAGTGGATTAAGGCGTCTTGTACATACCAGATGCGTTGCTTCTGGGAGTATGGGTTCGAGTCACTTCTGGGGTGTGAGTTTTCAGTTGCATATGTCCTGGGGACCATTCAGGCTTGTTCGCATTTGTGTTCCTCACGTGTTGCCCCAAAGAATGAGGTGATTTGGTAAAATGCTATGCCCAAGATAACTATCCGAGTGCCGGCGGTGGGGTGGTTCAAATAGCCTCGGCTATCACCTCATTTTGTCCGGTCGTGATGGTCAAGTGGATTAAGGCGTCTTGTACATACCAGATGCGTTGCTTCTGGGAGTATGGGTTCGAGTCACTTCTGGGGTGTGAGTTTTCAGTTGCATATGTCCTGGGGACCATTCAGGCTTGTTCGCATTTGTGTTCCTCACGTGTTGCCCCAAAGAATGAGGTGATTTGGTAAAATGCTATGCCCAAGATAACTATCCGAGTGCCGGCGGTGGGGTGGTTCAAATAGCCTCGGCTATCACCTCATTTTGTCCGGTCGTGATGGTCAAGTGGATTAAGGCGTCTTGTACATACCAGATGCGTTGCTTCTGGGAGTATGGGTTCGAGTCACTTCTGGGGTGTGAGTTTTCAGTTATATATATATATATATATATATATATATATATATATATATATATATATATATATATATATATATATATATATATATATATATAACTGAAAACTCACACCCCAGAAGTGACTCGAACCCATACTCCCACAACTGGTATGTACAGGGACGCCTTAATCCGCTTGACCATCACGACCGGACATAAGGAAGTGATAGCCGAGGCTATATGAACCACCTCCCCGCCGGCACTCGGATGGTAATCTTGGGCATAGCATTTTATCAAATCACCTCATTCTTTGGGGCACACGTGAGGAACACAAATGCAATGCCCAAGATAACTTTGCATTTGTGTTCCTCACGTGTGCCCCAAAGAATGAGGTGATTTGATAAAATGCTATGCCCAAGATTACCATCCGAGTGCCGGCGGGGAGGTGGTTCATATAGCCTCGGCTATCACTTCCTTATGTCCGGTCGTGATGGTCAAGCGGATTAAGGCGTCCCTGTACATACCAGTTGTGGGAGTATGGGTTCGAGTCACTTCTGGGGTGTGAGTTTTCAGTTGTATATAGTCCTGGGGACCATTCAGGCTTGTTTGCATATATATATATATATATATATATATATATATATATATATATATAATTCACATGAGAGGATGTGCAATGACTTAATATCTAACATATTCAGAGATTTGAGTAGGGGAACCGAGTGATATGTCTGGGGCCAGAGTTAGATATTGTCCTAATAGCAGCTTTGTGTTGAGTAATTAGAGGACGTAAATGATTTTGGGTAGTAGAACCCCAAGCACAAATACCATAGTTGAAATATGGATAGATAAGGGAGTAATAGAGCGTGACCAGGGCAGGGCGAGGTACATAATATCTGATCTTAGAAAGAATGCCAACAGTTTTTGAAACTTTTTAATATATTTAGAATGTGTCCCTGGAAATTCAGCTTGGAGGCAATGAGAACGCCAAGGAATTTGCCATCTACTTTGTTACAAATTTTGGAATTGTTTATCCTGAGAATTATTTGATTAGAGGATTTATTGCCAAACAGAATACAGAAAGTTTTGCCAATGTTGAGGGTGAGTTTGTTGGCAGTTAGCCAAAGATGGACTTTATTTAGCTCAGTATTCACTGTGACATTTAGAGCAAGGGGGTCAGGACTGGAGTAAATGAAGGTTGTGTCGTCAGCAAATAGAATTGGTTTGAGGTGTTGGGAGGCATTTGGAAGGTCATTAATGTAGATGAGAAAGAGGAGAGGGCCAAGTATGCTGCCCTGAGGAACACCAATGTCGATGGGTAGGATGGGAGAAATTGAATTATTCACAGAAACATACTGGAGCCTGTCAGTAAGGTAAGATTTGAAGTATTGCAGGGAGTGACCTCTGACTCCATAATGATGTAATTTAAGAAGAAGGTCTTGGTGGTTGACAGTGTTAAAAGCCTTACGCAGGTCCACAAATAACCCAACAGGGAACTCATTTTTATTAAGAGCTGCATGAATCAAGTTAATCATGCTAATAAGTGCATCGTTACTGATTTTTTGGGGTCTGAAGCCATATTGACAAGAGCTAAGTATATTGTGTTTGGCTAGATATGAGTAAAGCTGCTTGTAGATTAGTTTTTCAAATATTTTTGACAAGTTAGGCAGGATTGATATAGGTCTGTAGTTGTTAACATCAGTGAGATCCCCACATTTGTGGACAGGGGTTACTCTCGCTTTTTTTTAGAATATCTGGAAAGGTTTGGAGTTCAAGTGACTTTTTGAAGAGCAATGCAATAGCAGGGGCTAAAGATCTGGAGGCTTTTTTGTAAATAAGAGTTGGTATCTCTTGGTTGGTATAAGGGTGCCTGGTAGCCTGGTGGATAGCGCGCATGACTCGTAATTCTGTGGCGCGGGTTCGATTCTCGCACCAGGCAGAAACAAATGGACAAAGTTTCTTTCACCCTGAATGCCCCTGTTACCTAGCAGTAAATAGGTACCTGGGAGTTAGTCAGCTGTCACGGGCTGCTACCTGGTGGTGGAGTCCTGGTCGAGGACCGGGCCGCGGGTACACTAAAGCCCCGAAATCATCTCAAGATAACCTCAAGATAAGATCTCCTCAAGGGCACTAGACTTGGTTTTAAGGGAAAGGATTATCTCATTAACATCAGTGGAATCAGTAGGCTTTATGTACAGAGACTGTGGATCGTTACCTGTAAGATAGTCCTGAACATCAGAACTGGAAGATGGAATATCTTAATAGCTTCTTAGAAGGTTGTAACAGAACCCATGAGCACCACACCAGAAACAAATACCTCTTTGATATTCCAAGAGTACGATTTAATCAAACTAGAAATGCTCTATAAATCGAGGGACCCAGAATGTGGAATAACTTTCTCAATCATGTAAAAGGCTGTATCTCTCTCATCCAGTTTAAGATGAAAACTAAGTATTACCTAACTAACTCCATGTAACCTACCTTTCCTCTAAATGTCAACCCATGTCTTACTATTTTTAAACAATGCTGTTTGTTGACCAACTTGTATATTGACTATTGTTCCTATATTGTATATTGTTCCTCCCTTTTTTATCTTTTATTTTTTTAACGCATTTTATACTTTAAGCTCAATTACTATTAAGTTTTAGTCTAAGTGTTTTTCCCCCCACCTCACCTTGCCCAAAACGCTATGCGTACTATTAACTTTAGGTATTATATGTACTATCTCTATCTATAAATCCAACATTATGTTTGTAAATCAACTATGTATGTACTTTCCTGAATAAAATTTACTCTACTTTACTTACTTTACTTTACTTTACTTGATCTTTGGGATTTCACTTCATCTCGTTTGTCATCTTCTATTCTGCCTTCAGCTCTTTTCTGAGCTCCTTGTTCTCCCGCTTCATTTGTAACTATCAACTGTGTGAGGATCTTAGCCTTCATTCCGGCCACTTTAGAAGACTTTACCTTGACGCCTCATTTCTCCGCTATCTGCTTTAACTACTCTTTGGTGCAACCTTCCAAATCTTCAGGCTTGCTTGACCCTACAAACGTTTTCATTTTCTCCATCCTGTCCTGTGGGTCTTCCTGAGAGAAACAAAAAATCTACCTGTGGTCACACGGGCTACCTACTGCTGCAATGGGTGAATCAATCCAACCGACTGGGCTTAAACTGCAGGTGTCTCGATTCAATCATGGACTGTCCCCCAAAATTTCTATTGGGATGGGATTGGGGATTTAAACCTCAAAAGGGAGCTCTGGTTGTTGGACCAGACTGTTACTAGCGTACAGGCAGACAGCGTCCCCAACCACTTCCTGACAGAGCAAACAGCCGACCTCGTCAGCCACACTCCCGCTACCGTCGGTCGACCAGCAATGAACACTGGAGTGCATGGAATTTACTTGGAAGATCGCCCTGTACGCCTTTTGATCTTGGAGAGCGGGTTCAGCGTCACTTATTTAAGGGTGCGGCTCTAAAGCTGGTCTCATTGTCTTGTGTGTACACCCTACTCCGGGTGTAGCGGAGTGCAGGACCAACCGGGCTGTGGTGGGGATGTGGGCTGCTCCAAGCAACAGCCTGGTGGACTTAACTCTCACAAGTCAAGTCTGGCCTCGGGCCGGGCGTGGGGAGTACGCCCGGCCCGTGGGGAGTACTCCCCACTCTCTCCTTGTTTGGTCTCTCTCTCATGCGCGCTTTCTAAGAAGCTTCTCCAGGACAAGGGCAAAAGTCTGCCAACATACAAAACACTTAATACATTAATGAACGTACATATTACAACCTATGATAAGCAACATGACCATACAACACTCCAAACTGCTACAACCCGGTAGTACTTTAAAATCGTATCCTGGCTTCACCAATTGTCTATATGAAATGGCTGCACAACTGTTGGTTTATAACTTACTACTCCCTCACCGCTTGGGGACTGAAATCCTGACACAACAATACTGTATCCTCAACCCTAAAAGAATATGAAACTCTGCTTGGGGCTGAAACACCAAAAACATCTACATACGTATCCCCCAAACAAAAGAAGAAACCAATCTCTCACTTTACACAGTTTCTTACTTGCCAATAAGCATTCAAGCACTCCCCTTCTATAATCATGTGTCCACAATGAACCTCTGTTCTGCTCCTAGAGGCTCCTTAACCATTAAGCTGCTCATGTCACTTTTAATTAGAAGCTTATCCTCTGCTCGTATTTTAAAATTACTCACTGACGTTTATTATATATTTTTCCACAAATCTCTTAATTTCTGGTCCGGAAAGCAGGAAAACTCTCACAGCGCAGACTCGTTCCACCCAGGCTATATAGGGTCATAACACAACCAGGTGGTGGAGAGTGTGGAGGTGCTGTGGGTACTGGGGACTATACCTGTAGTGACTGTCAACCAGGTACTGGGGACTATACCTGTAGTGACTGTCAACCAGGTACTGGGGACTTTACCTGTGGTGACTGTCAACCAGGTACTGGGGACTATACCTGTAGTGACTGTCAACCAGGTACTGGGGACTTTACCTGTAGTGACTGTCAACCAGGTGGTGGAGAGTGTGGAGGTGCTGTGGGTACTGGGGACTATACCTGTAGTGACTGTCAACCAGGTGGTGGAGAGTGTGAAGGTGCTGTGGGTACTGGGGACTATACCTGTAGTGACTGTCAACCAGGAACTGGGGACTATACCTGTAGTGACTGTCAACCAGGTACTGGGGACTTTACCTGTAGTGACTGTCAACCAGGTACTGGGGACTATACCTGTAGTGACTGTCAACCAGGTACTGGGGACTTTACCTGCAGTGACTGTCAACCAGGTGGTGGAGAGTGTGGAGGTGCTGTGGGTACTGGGGACTATACCTGTAGTGACTGTCCACCAGGTACTGGGGACTATACCTGTAGTGACTGTCAACCAGGTATTGGGGACTATACCTGTAGTGGCTGTCAACCAGGTATTGGGGACTATACCTGTAGTGACTGTCAACCAGGTACTGGGGACTATACCTGTAGTGACTGTCAACCAGGTACTGGGGACTATACCTGTAGTGACTGTCAACCAGGTACTGGGGACTATACCTGTAGTGACTGTCAACCACGTACTGGGACTATACCTGTAGTGACTGTCAACTAGGTACTGGGGACTATACCTGTCGTGACTGTCAACCAGGTACTGGGGACTATACCTGTAGTGACTGTCAACCAGGTACTGGGGACTTTACCTGTAGTGACTGTCAACCAGGTACTGGGGACTATACCTGTAGTGACTGTCAACCAGGTACTGGGGACTTTACCTGTAGTGACTGTCAACCAGGTACTGGGGACTATACCTGTAGTGACTGTCAACCAGGTACTGGGGACTATACCTGTAGTGACTGTCAACCAGGTACTGGGGACTATACCTGTAGTGACTGTCAACTAGGTATTGGGGACTATACTTGTAGTGGCTGTCAACCAGGTATTGGGGACTATACCTGTAGTGACTGTCAACCAGGTACAGGGGACTGTACCTGTAGTGACTGTCAACCAGGTATTGGGGACTATACCTGTAGTGGCTGTCAACCAGGTACTGGGGACTATACCTGTAGTGACTGTCAACCAGGTACTGGTGACTATACCTGTAGTGACTGTCAACCAGGTACTGGGGACTATACCTGTAGTGACTGTCAACCAGGTACTGGGGACTATACCTGTAGTGACTGTCAACCAGGTACTGGGACTATACCTGTAGTGACTGTCAACTAGGTAGTGGGGACTATACCTGTAGTGACTGTCAACCAGGTACTGGGGACTATACCTGTAGTGACTGTCAACCAGGTACTGGGGACTTTACCTGTAGTGACTGTCAACCAGGTACTGGGGACTATACCTGTAGTGACTGTCAACCAGGTATTGGGGACTATACCTGTAGTGACTGTCAACTATTTACTGGGGACTATACCTGTAGTGACTGTCCACCAGGTGCTGGAGAGTGTGGAGGTGCTGTGGGTACTGGGGACTATACCTGTACAGACTGTCAATCAGCTGCTGGAGAGTGTGGAGGTGCTGTGGGAACTGGGGACTATACCTGTAGTGACTGTCAACCAGGTACTGGGGACTATACCTGTAGTGACTGTCAACCAGGTACTGGGGACTATACCTGTAGTGACTGTCAACTAGGTACTGGGGACTATACCTGTAGTAACTGTCAACCAGCTGCTGGAGAGCGTGGAGGTGCTGTGGGTACTGGGGACTATACCTGTAGTGACTGTCAACCAGGTACTGAGGACTATACCTGTAGTGACTGTCAACCAGGTACTGGGGACTATACCTGTAGTGACTGTCAACCAGGTACTGGCGACTTTACCAGTAGTGACTGTCAACCTGGTACTGGGGACTATACCTGTAGTGACTGTCAACCAGCTGCTGGAGAGTGTGGAGGTGCTGTGGGTACTGAGGACTATACCTGTAGTGACTGTCAACCAGGTACTGAGGACTATACCTGTAGTGACTGTCAACCAGGTACTGGGGACTTTACCAGTAGTGACTGTCAACCACCTGCTGGAGAGTGTGGAGGTGCTGTGGGTACTGGGGACTATACCTGTAGTGACTGTCAACCAGGTACTGGGGACTATACCTGTAGTGACTGTCAACTAGGTACTGGGGACTATACCTGTAGTGACTGTCAACCAGGTACTGGGGACTATACCTGTAGTGACTGTCAACCATGTACTGAGGACTATACCTGTAGTGACTGTCAACCAGGTACTGAGGACTATACCTGTAGTGACTGTCAACCAGGTACTGGGGACTATACCTGTAGTGACTGTCAACCAGGTACTGGGGACTCTACCTGTAGTGACTGTCAACCAGGTACTGAGGACTATACCTGTAGTGACTGTCAACCAGGTACTGAGGACTATACCTGTAGTGACTGTCAACCAGGTACTGGGGACTATACCTGTAGAGACTGTCAACCAGGTACTGGGACTTTACCTGTAGTGACTGTCAACTAGGTACTGGGACTATACCTGTAGTGACTGTCAACCAGGTATTGGGGACTATACCTGTGGTGACTGTCAACCAGGTATTGGGGACTATACCTGAAATGACTGTCAACTAGGTACTGGGACTATACCTGTAGTGACTGTCAACCAGGTATTGGGGACTATACCTGTAGTGACTGTCAATCAGGTACTGGGGACTATACCTGTAGTGACTGTCAACCAGGTACTGGGGACTATACCTGTAGTGACTGTCAACCAGGTACTGGGGACTATACCTGTAGTGACTGTCAACCAGGTATTGGGGACTATACCTGTAGTGACTGTCAACTAGGTACTGGGGACTATACCTGTAGTGACTGTCCACCAGGTGCTGGAGAGTGTGGAGGTGCTGTGGGAACTGGGGATTATACCTGTAGTGACTGTCAACCAGGTACTGAGGACTATACCTGTAGTGACTGTCAACCAGGTACTGGGGACTATACCTGTAGTGACTGTCAACCAGGTATTGGGGACTATACCTGTAGTGACTGTCAACTAGGTACTGGGGACTATACCTGTAGTGACTGTCAACCAGCTGCTGGAGAGTGTGGAGGTGCTGTGGGTACTGAGGACTATACCTGTAGTGACTGTCAACCAGGTACTGTGGACTATACCTGTAGTGACTGTCAACCAGGTACTGAGGACTATACCTGTAGTGACTGTCAACCAGGTACTGGGGACTTTACCAGTAGTGACTGTCAACCAGCTGCTGGAGAGTGTGGAGGTGCTGTGGGTACTGGGGACTATACCTGTAGTGACTGTCAACCAGGTACTGGGGACTATACCTGTAGTGACTGTCAACCAGGTACTGGGGACTATACCTGTAGTGACTGTCAACTAGGTACTGGGGACTATACCTGTAGTGACTGTCAACCAGGTACTGGGGACTATACCTGTAGTGACTGTCAACCAGGTACTGAGGACTATACCTGTAGTGACTGTCAACCAGGTACTGAGGACTATACCTGTAGTGACTGTCAACCAGGTATTGGGGACTATACCTGTAGTGACTGTCAACTAGGTACTGGGGACTATACCTGTAGTGACTGTCCACCAGGTGCTGGAGAGTGTGGAGGTGCTGTGGGTATTGGGGACTATACCTGTAGTGACTGTCAACCAGGTACTGGGGACTTTACCAGTAGTGACTGTCAACCAGGTACTGGGGACTATACCTGTAGTGACTGTCAACCAGGTACTGGGACTATACCTGTAGTGACTGTCAACTAGGTAGTGGGGACTATACCTGTAGTGACTGTCAACCAGGTACTGGGGACTATACCTGTAGTGACTGTCAACCAGGTACTGGGGACTTTACCTGTAGTGACTGTCAACCAGGTACTGGGGACTATACCTGTAGTGACTGTCAACCAGGTATTGGGGACTATACCTGTAGTGACTGTCAACTATTTACTGGGGACTATACCTGTAGTGACTGTCCACCAGGTGCTGGAGAGTGTGGAGGTGCTGTGGGTACTGGGGACTATACCTGTACAGACTGTCAATCAGCTGCTGGAGAGTGTGGAGGTGCTGTGGGAACTGGGGACTATACCTGTAGTGACTGTCAACCAGGTACTGGGGACTATACCTGTAGTGACTGTCAACCAGGTACTGGGGACTATACCTGTAGTGACTGTCAACTAGGTACTGGGGACTATACCTGTAGTAACTGTCAACCAGCTGCTGGAGAGCGTGGAGGTGCTGTGGGTACTGGGGACTATACCTGTAGTGACTGTCAACCAGGTACTGAGGACTATACCTGTAGTGACTGTCAACCAGGTACTGGGGACTATACCTGTAGTGACTGTCAACCAGGTACTGGCGACTTTACCAGTAGTGACTGTCAACCTGGTACTGGGGACTATACCTGTAGTGACTGTCAACCAGCTGCTGGAGAGTGTGGAGGTGCTGTGGGTACTGAGGACTATACCTGTAGTGACTGTCAACCAGGTACTGAGGACTATACCTGTAGTGACTGTCAACCAGGTACTGGGGACTTTACCAGTAGTGACTGTCAACCACCTGCTGGAGAGTGTGGAGGTGCTGTGGGTACTGGGGACTATACCTGTAGTGACTGTCAACCAGGTACTGGGGACTATACCTGTAGTGACTGTCAACTAGGTACTGGGGACTATACCTGTAGTGACTGTCAACCAGGTACTGGGGACTATACCTGTAGTGACTGTCAACCATGTACTGAGGACTATACCTGTAGTGACTGTCAACCAGGTACTGAGGACTATACCTGTAGTGACTGTCAACCAGGTACTGGGGACTATACCTGTAGTGACTGTCAACCAGGTACTGGGGACTCTACCTGTAGTGACTGTCAACCAGGTACTGAGGACTGTACCTGTAGTGACTGTCAACCAGGTACTGAGGACTATACCTGTAGTGACTGTCAACCAGGTACTGGGGACTATACCTGTAGAGACTGTCAACCAGGTACTGGGACTTTACCTGTAGTGACTGTCAACTAGGTACTGGGACTATACCTGTAGTGACTGTCAACCAGGTATTGGGGACTATACCTGTGGTGACTGTCAACCAGGTATTGGGGACTATACCTGAAATGACTGTCAACTAGGTACTGGGACTATACCTGTAGTGACTGTCAACCAGGTATTGGGGACTATACCTGTAGTGACTGTCAATCAGGTACTGGGGACTATACCTGTAGTGACTGTCAACCAGGTACTGGGGACTATACCTGTAGTGACTGTCAACCAGGTACTGGGGACTATACCTGTAGTGACTGTCAACCAGGTATTGGGGACTATACCTGTAGTGACTGTCAACTAGGTACTGGGGACTATACCTGTAGTGACTGTCCACCAGGTGCTGGAGAGTGTGGAGGTGCTGTGGGAACTGGGGATTATACCTGTAGTGACTGTCAACCAGGTACTGAGGACTATACCTGTAGTGACTGTCAACCAGGTACTGGGGACTATACCTGTAGTGACTGTCAACCAGGTATTGGGGACTATACCTGTAGTGACTGTCAACTAGGTACTGGGGACTATACCTGTAGTGACTGTCAACCAGCTGCTGGAGAGTGTGGAGGTGCTGTGGGTACTGAGGACTATACCTGTAGTGACTGTCAACCAGGTACTGTGGACTATACCTGTAGTGACTGTCAACCAGGTAGTGAGGACTATACCTGTAGTGACTGTCAACCAGGTACTGGGGACTTTACCAGTAGTGACTGTCAACCAGCTGCTGGAGAGTGTGGAGGTGCTGTGGGTACTGGGGACTATACCTGTAGTGACTGTCAACCAGGTACTGGGGACTATACCTGTAGTGACTGTCAACCAGGTACTGGGGACTATACCTGTAGTGACTGTCAACTAGGTACTGGGGACTATACCTGTAGTGACTGTCAACCAGGTACTGGGGACTATACCTGTAGTGACTGTCAACCAGGTACTGAGGACTATACCTGTAGTGACTGTCAACCAGGTACTGAGGACTATACCTGTAGTGACTGTCAACCAGGTATTGGGGACTATACCTGTAGTGACTGTCAACTAGGTACTGGGGACTATACCTGTAGTGACTGTCCACCAGGTGCTGGAGAGTGTGGAGGTGCTGTGGGTATTGGGGACTATACCTGTAGTGACTGTCAACCAGGTACTGGGGACTTTACCAGTAGTGACTGTCAACCAGGTACTGGGGACTATACCTGTAGTGACTGTCAACCAGGTACTGGGGACTTTACCTGTAGTGACTGTCAACCAGGTACTGGGGACTATACCTGTAGTGACTGTCAACCAGGTACTGGGGACTATACCTGTAGTGACTGTCAACCAGGTACTGGGGAGTATACCTGTAGTGACTGTCAACCAGGTATTGGGGACTATACCTGTAGTGACTGTCAACTAGGTACTGGGGACTATACCTGTAGTGATTGTCCACCAGGTGCTGGAGAGTGTGGAGGTGCTGTGGGTACTGGGGACTATACCTGTAGTGACTGTCAATCAGCTGCTGGAGAGTGTGGAGGTGCTGTGGGAACTGGGGACTATACCTGTAGTGACTGTCAACCAGGTACTGGGGACTATACCTGTAGTGACTGTCAACCAGGTACTGGGGACTATACCTGTAGTGACTGTCAACTAGGTACTGGGGACTATACCTGTAGTAACTGTCAACCAGCTGCTGGAGAGCGTGGAGGTGCTGTGGGTACTGGGGACTATACCTGTAGTGACTGTCAACCAGGTACTGAGGACTATACCTGTAGTGACTGTCAACCAGGTACTGGGGACTATACCTGTAGTGACTGTCAACCAGGTACTGGGGACTTTACCAGTAGTGACTGTCAACCAGGTACTGGGGACTATACCTGTAGTGACTGTCAACCAGCTGCTGGAGAGTGTGGAGGTGCTGTGGGTACTGAGGACTATACCTGTAGTGACTGTCAACCAGGTACTGAGGACTATACCTGTAGTGACTGTCAACCAGGTACTGGGGACTTTACCAGTAGTGACTGTCAACCAACTGCTGGAGAGTGTGGAGGTGCTGTGGGTACTGGGGACTATACCTGTAGTGACTGTCAACCAGGTACTGGGGACTATACCTATAGTGACTGTCAACCAGGTACTGGGGACTATACCTGTAGTGACTGTCAACCAGGTACTGGGGACTATACCTGTAGTGACTGTCAACTAGGTACTGGGGACTATACCTGTAGTGACTGTCAACCAGGTACTGGGGACTATACCTGTAGTGACTGTCAACCAGGTACTGAGGACTATACCTGTAGTGACTGTCAACCAGGAACTGAGGACTATACCTGTAGTGACTGTCAACCACGTACTGGGGACTATACCTGTAGTGACTGTCAACCAGGTACTGGGGACTCTACCTGTAGTGACTGTCAACCAGGTACTGAGGACTATACCTGTAGTGACTGTCAACCAGGTACTGAGGACTATACCTGTAATGACTGTCAACCAGGTACTGGGGACTATACCTGTGGAGACTGTCAACCAGGTACTGGGACTATACCTGTAGTGACTGTCAACTAGGTACTGGGACTATACCTGTAGTGACTGTCAACCAGGTGTTGGGAACTATACCTGTGGTGACTGTCAACCAGGTGTTGGGGACTATACCTGAAATGACTGTCAACTAGGTACTGGGACTATACCTGTAGTGACTGTCAACCAGGTATTGGGGACTATACCTGAAGTGACTGTCAATCAGGTATTGGGGACTATACCTGTAGTGACTGTCAACCAGGTACTGGGGACTATACCTGTAGTGACTGTCAACCAGGTACTGGGGACTATACCTGTAGTGACTGTCAACCAGGTATTGGGGACTATACCTGTAGTGACTGTCAACTAGGTACTGGGGACTATACCTGTAGTGACTGTCCACCAGGTGCTGGAGAGTGTGGAGGTGCTGTGGGTACTGGGGACTATACCTGTAGTGACTGTCAACCAGATACTGAGGACTGTACCTGTAGTGACTGTCAACCAGGTACTGGGGACTATACCTGTAGTGACTGTCAACCAGGTACTGGGGACTATACCTGTAGTGACTGTCAACCAGGTATTGGGGACTATACCTGTAGTGACTGTCAACTAGGTACTGGGGACTATACCTGTAGTGACTGTCAATCAGCTGCTGGAGAGTGTGGAGGTGCTGTGGGTACTGGGGACTATACCTGTAGTGAATGTCAACCAGGTACTGAGGACTATACCTGTAGTGACTGTCAACCAGGTACTGGGGACTATACCTGTAGTGACTGTCAACCAGGTACTGGGGACTTTACCAGTAGTGACTGTCAACCAGGTACTGGGGACTATACCTGTAGTGACTGTCAACCAGCTGCTGGAGAGTGTGGAGGTGCTGTGGGTACTGAGGACTATACCTGTAGTGACTGTCAACCAGGTACTGAGGACTATACCTGTAGTGACTGTCAACCAGGTACTGAGGACTATACCTGTAGTGACTGTCAACCAGGTACTGGGGACTTTACCAGTAGTGACTGTCAACCAGCTGCTGGAGAGTGTGGAGGTGCTGTGGGTACTGGGGACTATACCTGTAGTGACTGTCAACCAGGTACTGGGGACTATACCTGTAGTGACTGTCAACCAGGTACTGGGGACTAAACCTGCAGTGACTGTCAACTAGGTACTGGGGACTATACCTGTAGTGACTGTCAACCAGGTACTGGGGACTATACCTGTAGTGACTGTCAACCAGGTACTGAGGACTATACCTGTAGTAACTGTCAACCAGGTACTGAGGACTATACCTGTAGTGACTGTCAACCAGGTATTGGGGACTATACCTGTAGTGACTGTCAACTAGGTACTGGGGACTATACCTGTAGTGACTGTCCACCAGGTGCTGGAGAGTGTGGAGGTGCTGTGGGTACTGGGGACTATACCTGTAGTGACTGTCCACCAGGTATTGGGGACTATACCTGTAGTGACTGTCAACCAGGTACTGGGGACTTTACCAGTAGTGACTGTCAACCAGGTACTGGGGACTATACCTGTAGTGACTGTCAACCAGGTACTGGGGACTTTACCTGTAGTGACTGTCAACCAGGTACTGGGGACTATACCTGTAGTGACTGTCAACTAGGTACTGGGGACTATACCTGTAGTGATTGTCCACCAGGTGCTGGAGAGTGTGGAGGTGCTGTGGGTACTGGGGACTATACCAGTAGTGACTGTCAACCAGGTACTGGGGACTATACCTTTAGTGACTGTCAACCAGCTGCTGGAGAGTGTGGAGGTGCTGTGGGTACTGGGGACTATACCTGTAGTGACTGTCAACCAGGTATTGGGGACTATACCTGTAGTGACTGTCAACCAGGTACTGGGGACTTTACCTGTAGTGACTGTCAACCAGGTACTGGGGACTATACCTGTAGTGACTGTCAACCAGGTACTGGGGACTATACCTGTAGTGACTGTCAACTAGGTACTGGGGATTATACCTGTAGTGACTGTCAACCAGGTATTGGGGACTATACCTGTAGTGACTGTCAACTAGGTACTGGGGACTATACCTGTAGTGATTGTCCACCAGGTGCTGGAGAGTGTGGAGGTGCTGTGGGTACTGGGGACTATACCAGTAGTGACTGTCAACCAGGTACTGGGGACTATACCTTTAGTGACTGTCAACCAGCTGCTGGAGAGTGTGGAGGTGCTGTGGGTACTGAGGACTATACCTGTAGTGACTGTCAACCAGGTACTGTGGACTATACCTGTAGTGACTGTCAACCAGGTACTGAGGACTATACCTGTAGTGACTGTCAACCAGGTACTGGGGACTTTACCAGTAGTGACTGTCAACCAGCTGCTGGAGAGTGTGGAGGTGCTGTGGGTACTGGGGATTATACCTGTAGTGACTGTCAACCAGGTACTGGGGACTATACCTGTAGTGACTGTCAACCAGGTACTGGGGACTATACCTGTAGTGACTGTCAACTAGGTACTGGGGACTATACCTGTAGTGACTGTCAACCAGGTACTGGGGACTATACCTGTAGTGACTGTCAACCAGGTACTGAGGACTATACCTGTAGTGACTGTCAACCAGGTACTGAGGACTATACCTGTAGTGACTGTCAACCAGGTATTGGGGACTATACCTGTAGTGACTGTCAACTAGGTACTGGGGACTATACCTGTAGTGACTGTCCACCAGGTGCTGGAGAGTGTGGAGGTGCTGTGGGTATTGGGGACTATACCTGTAGTGACTGTCAACCAGGTACTGGGGACTTTACCAGTAGTGACTGTCAACCAGGTACTGGGGACTATACCTGTAGTGACTGTCAACCAGGTACTGGGGACTTTACCTGTAGTGACTGTCAACCAGGTACTGGGGACTATACCTGTAGTGACTGTCAACCAGGTACTGGGGACTATACCTGTAGTGACTGTCAACCAGGTACTGGGGACTATACCTGTAGTGACTGTCAACCAGGTATTGGGGACTATACCTGTAGTGACTGTCAACTAGGTACTGGGGACTATACCTGTAGTGATTGTCCACCAGGTGCTGGAGAGTGTGGAGGTGCTGTGGGTACTGGGGACTATACCTGTAGTGACTGTCAATCAGCTGCTGGAGAGTGTGGAGGTGCTGTGGGAACTGGGGACTATACCTGTAGTGACTGTCAACCAGGTACTGGGGACTATACCTGTAGTGACTGTCAACCAGGTACTGGGGACTATACCTGTAGTGACTGTCAACTAGGTACTGGGGACTATACCTGTAGTAACTGTCAACCAGCTGCTGGAGAGCGTGGAGGTGCTGTGGGTACTGGGGACTATACCTGTAGTGACTGTCAACCAGGTACTGAGGACTATACCTGTAGTGACTGTCAACCAGGTACTGGGGACTATACCTGTAGTGACTGTCAACCAGGTACTGGGGACTTTACCAGTAGTGACTGTCAACCAGGTACTGGGGACTATACCTGTAGTGACTGTCAACCAGCTGCTGGAGAGTGTGGAGGTGCTGTGGGTACTGAGGACTATACCTGTAGTGACTGTCAACCAGGTACTGAGGACTATACCTGTAGTGACTGTCAACCAGGTACTGGGGACTTTACCAGTAGTGACTGTCAACCAACTGCTGGAGAGTGTGGAGGTGCTGTGGGTACTGGGGACTATACCTGTAGTGACTGTCAACCAGGTACTGGGGACTATACCTATAGTGACTGTCAACCAGGTACTGGGGACTATACCTGTAGTGACTGTCAACCAGGTACTGGGGACTATACCTGTAGTGACTGTCAACTAGGTACTGGGGACTATACCTGTAGTGACTGTCAACCAGGTACTGGGGACTATACCTGTATTGACTGTCAACCAGGTACTGAGGACTATACCTGTAGTGACTGTCAACCAGGAACTGAGGACTATACCTGTAGTGACTGTCAACCACGTACTGGGGACTATACCTGTAGTGACTGTCAACCAGGTACTGGGGACTCTACCTGTAGTGACTGTCAACCAGGTACTGAGGACTATACCTGTAGTGACTGTCAACCAGGTACTGAGGACTATACCTGTAATGACTGTCAACCAGGTACTGGGGACTATACCTGTGGAGACTGTCAACCAGGTACTGGGACTATACCTGTAGTGACTGTCAACTAGGTACTGGGACTATACCTGTAGTGACTGTCAACCAGGTGTTGGGAACTATACCTGTGGTGACTGTCAACCAGGTGTTGGGGACTATACCTGAAATGACTGTCAACTAGGTACTGGGACTATACCTGTAGTGACTGTCAACCAGGTATTGGGGACTATACCTGAAGTGACTGTCAATCAGGTATTGGGGACTATACCTGTAGTGACTGTCAACCAGGTACTGGGGACTATACCTGTAGTGACTGTCAACCAGGTACTGGGGACTATACCTGTAGTGACTGTCAACCAGGTATTGGGGACTATACCTGTAGTGACTGTCAACTAGGTACTGGGGACTATACCTGTAGTGACTGTCCACCAGGTGCTGGAGAGTGTGGAGGTGCTGTGGGTACTGGGGACTATACCTGTAGTGACTGTCAACCAGATACTGAGGACTATACCTGTAGTGACTGTCAACCAGGTACTGGGGACTATACCTGTAGTGACTGTCAACCAGGTACTGGGGACTATACCTGTAGTGACTGTCAACCAGGTATTGGGGACTATACCTGTAGTGACTGTCAACTAGGTACTGGGGACTATACCTGTAGTGACTGTCAATCAGCTGCTGGAGAGTGTGGAGGTGCTGTGGGTACTGGGGACTATACCTGTATTGAATGTCAACCAGGTACTGAGGACTATACCTGTAGTGACTGTCAACCAGGTACTGGGGACTATACCTGTAGTGACTGTCAACCAGGTACTGGGGACTTTACCAGTAGTGACTGTCAACCAGGTACTGGGGACTATACCTGTAGTGACTGTCAACCAGCTGCTGGAGAGTGTGGAGGTGCTGTGGGTACTGAGGACTATACCTGTAGTGACTGTCAACCAGGTACTGAGGACTATACCTGTAGTGACTGTCAACCAGGTACTGAGGACTATACCTGTAGTGACTGTCAACCAGGTACTGGGGACTTTACCAGTAGTGACTGTCAACCAGCTGCTGGAGAGTGTGGAGGTGCTGTGGGTACTGGGGACTATACCTGTAGTGACTGTCAACCAGGTACTGGGGACTATACCTGTAGTGACTGTCAACCAGGTACTGGGGACTAAACCTGCAGTGACTGTCAACTAGGTACTGGGGACTATACCTGTAGTGACTGTCAACCAGGTACTGGGCACTATACCTGTAGTGACTGTCAACCAGGTACTGAGGACTATACCTGTAGTAACTGTCAACCAGGTACTGAGGACTATACCTGTAGTGACTGTCAACCAGGTATTGGGGACTATACCTGTAGTGACTGTCAACTAGGTACTGGGGACTATACCTGTAGTGACTGTCCACCAGGTGCTGGAGAGTGTGGAGGTGCTGTGGGTACTGGGGACTATACCTGTAGTGACTGTCCACCAGGTATTGGGGACTATACCTGTAGTGACTGTCAACCAGGTACTGGGGACTTTACCAGTAGTGACTGTCAACCAGGTACTGGGGACTATACCTGTAGTGACTGTCAACCAGGTACTGGGGACTTTACCTGTAGTGACTGTCAACCAGGTACTGGGGACTATACCTGTAGTGACTGTCAACTAGGTACTGGGGACTATACCTGTAGTGATTGTCCACCAGGTACTGGGGACTATACCTGTAGTGACTGTCAACTAGGTACTGGGGACTATACCTGTAGTGATTGTCCACCAGGTGCTGGAGAGTGTGGAGGTGCTGTGGGTACTGGGGACTATACCAGTAGTGACTGTCAACCAGGTACTGGGGACTATACCTTTAGTGACTGTCAACCAGCTGCTGGAGAGTGTGGAGGTGCTGTGGGTACTGGGGACTATACCTGTAGTGACTGTCAACCAGGTATTGGGGACTATACCTGTAGTGACTGTCAACCAGGTACTGGGGACTTTACCTGTAGTGACTGTCAACCAGGTACTGGGGACTATACCTGTAGTGACTGTCAACCAGGTACTGGGGACTATACCTGTAGTGACTGTCAACTAGGTACTGGGGATTATACCTGTAGTGACTGTCAACCAGGTATTGGGGACTATACCTGTAGTGACTGTCAACTAGGTACTGGGGACTATACCTGTAGTGATTGTCCACCAGGTGCTGGAGAGTGTGGAGGTGCTGTGGGTACTGGGGACTATACCAGTAGTGACTGTCAACCAGGTACTGGGGACTATACCTTTAGTGACTGTCAACCAGCTGCTGGAGAGTGTGGAGGTGCTGTGGGTACTGGGGACTATACCTGTAGTGACTGTCAACCAGGTACTGGGGACTATACCTATAGTGACTGTCAACTAGGTACTGGGGACTATACTTGTAGTGACTGTCAGCCAGGAATTGGGGACTATACCTGTAGTGACTGTCAACCAGGTACTGGGGACTATACCTGTAGTGACTGTCAACTAGGTACTGGGGACTATTCCTGTAGTGACTGTCCACCAGGTACTGGGGACTATACCTGTAGTGACTGTCAACTAGGTACTGGGGACTATTCCTGTAGTGACTGTCAACTAGGTACTGGGGACTATACCTGTAGTGACTGTCAACCAGGTGGTGGAGAGTGTGAAGGTGCTGTGGGTACTGGGGACTATACCTGTAGTGACGGTCAACCAGGAACTGGGGACTATACCTGTAGTGACTGTCAACCAGGTACTGGGGACTTTACCTGTAGTGACTGTCAACCAGGTACTGGGGACTATACCTGTAGTGACTGTCAACCAGGTACTGGGGACTTTACCTGTAGTGACTGTCAACCAGGTGGTGGAGAGTGTGGAGGTGCTGTGGGTACTGGGGACTATACCTGTAGTGATTGTCCACCAGGTACTGGGGACTATACCTGTAGTGACTGTCAACCAGGTATTGGGGACTATACCTGTAGTAGCTGTCAACCAGGTATTGGGGACTATACCTGTAGTGACTGTCAACCAGGTACTGGGGACTATACCTGTAGTGACTGTCAACCAGGTACTGGGGACTATACCTGTAGTGACTGTCAACCAGGTACTGGGGACTATACCTGTAGTGACTGTCAACCAGGTACTGGGACTATACCTGTAGTGACTGTCAACTAGGTACTGGGGACTATACCTGTCGAAACTGTCAACCAGGTACTGGGGACTATACCTGTAGTGACTGTCAACCAGGTACTGGGGACTTTACCTGTAGTGACTGTCAACCAGGTACTGGGGACTATACCTGTAGTGACTGTCAACCAGGTACTGGGGACTTTACCTGTAGTGACTGTCAACCAGGTGGTGGAGAGTGTGGAGGTGCTGTGGGTACTGGGGACTATACCTGTAGTGACTGTCAACCAGGTACTGGGGACTATACCTGTAGTGACTGTCAACCAGGTACTGGGGACTATACCTGTAGTGACTGTCAACTAGGTATTGGGGACTATACCTGTAGTGGCTGTCAACCAGGTATTGGGGACTATACCTGTAGTGACTGTCAACCAGGTACAGGGGACTGTACCTGTAGTGACTGTCAACCAGGTATTGGGGACTATACCTGTAGTGGCTGTCAACCAGGTACTGGGGACTATACCTGTAGTGACTGTCAACCAGGTACTGGGGACTATACCTGTAGTGACTGTCAACCAGGTACTGGGGACTATACCTGTAGTGACTGTCAACCAGGTACTGGGGACTATACCTGTAGTGACTGTCAACCAGGTACTGGGACTATACCTGTAGTGACTGTCAACTAGGTACTGGGGACTATACCTGTAGTGACTGTCAACCAGGTATTGGGGACTATACCTGTGGTGACTGTCAACTATTTACTGGGGACTATACCTGTAGTGACTGTCCACCAGGTGCTGGAGAGTGTGGAGGTGCTGTGGGTACTGGGGACTATACCTGTAGAGACTGTCAATCAGCTGCTGGAGAGTGTGGAGGTGCTGTGGGAACTGGGGACTATACCTGTAGTGACTGTCAACCAGGTACTGGGGACTAAACCTGTAGTGACTGTCAACCAGGTACTGGGGACTATACCTGTAGTGACTGTCAACTAGGTACTGGGGACTATACCTGTAGTAACTGTCAACCAGCTGCTGGAGAGCGTGGAGGTGCTGTGGGTACTGGGGACTATACCTGTAGTGACTGTCAACCAGGTACTGAGGACTATACCTGTAGTGACTGTCAACCAGGTACTGGGGACTATACCTGTAGTGACTGTCAACCAGGTACTGGGGACTTTACCAGTAGTGACTGTCAACCTGGTACTGGGGACTATACCTGTAGTGACTGTCAATCAGCTGCTGGAGAGTGTGGAGGTGCTGTGGGTACTGAGGACTATACCTGTAGTGACTGTCAACCAGGTACTGAGGACTATACCTGTAGTGACTGTCAACCAGGTACTGGGGACTTTACCAGTAGTGACTGTCAACCACCTGCTGGAGAGTGTGGAGGTGCTGTGGGTACTGGGGACTATACCTGTAGTGACTGTCAACCAGGTACTGGGGACTATACCTGTAGTGACTGTCAACTAGGTACTGGGGACTATACCTGTAGTGACTGTCAACCAGGTACTGGGGACTATACCTGTAGTGACTGTCAACCATGTACTGAGGACTATACCTGTAGTGACTGTCAACCAGGTACTGAGGACTATACCTGTAGTGACTGTCAACCAGGTACTGGGGACTATACCTGTAGTGACTGCCAACCAGGTACTGAGGACTATACCTGTAGTGACTGTCAACCAGGTACTGAGGACTATACCTGTAGTGACTGTCAACCAGGTACTGGGGACTATACCTGTAGAGACTGTCAACCAGGTACTGGGACTATACCTGTAGTGACTGTCAACTAGGTACTGGGACTATACCTGTAGTGACTGTCAACCAGGTATTGGGGACTATACCTGTGGTGACTGTCAACCAGGTATTGGGGACTATACCTGAAATGACTGTCAACTTGGTACTGGGACTATACCTGTAGTGACTGTCAACCAGGTATTGGGGACTATACCTGTAGTGACTGTCAATCAGGTACTGGGGACTATACCTGTAGTGACTGTCAACCAGGTACTGGGGACTATACCTGTAGTGACTGTCAACCAGGTACTGGGGACTATACCTGTAGTGACTGTCAACCAGGTATTGGGGACTATACCTGTAGTGACTGTCAACTAGGTACTGGGGACTATACCAGTAGTGACTGTCAACCAGCTGCTGGAGAGTGTGGAGGTGCTGTGGGTACTGGGGATTATACCTGTAGTGACTGTCAACCAGGTACTGGGGACTATACCTGTAGTGACTGTCAACCAGGTACTGGGGACTATACCTGTAGTGACTGTCAACTAGGTACTGGGGACTATACCTGTAGTGACTGTCAACCAGGTACTGGGGACTATACCTGTAGTGAATGTCAACCAGGTACTGAGGACTATACCTGTAGTGACTGTCAACCAGGTACTGAGGACTATACCTGTAGTGACTGTCAACCAGGTATTGGGGACTATACCTGTAGTGACTGTCAACTAGGTACTGGGGACTATACCTGTAGTGACTGTCCACCAGGTGCTGGAGAGTGTGGAGGTGCTGTGGGTATTGGGGACTATACCTGTAGTGACTGTCAACCAGGTACTGGGGACTTTACCAGTAGTGACTGTCAACCAGGTACTGGGGACTATACCTGTAGTGACTGTAAACCAGGTACTGGGGACTTTACCTGTAGTGACTGTCAACCAGGTACTGGGGACTATACCTGTAGTGACTGTCAACCAGGTACTGGGGACTATACCTGTAGTGACTGTCAACCAGGTACTGGGGACTATACCTGTAGTGACTGTCAACCAGGTATTGGGGACTATACCTGTAGTGACTGTCAACTAGGTACTGGGGACTATACCTGTAGTGATTGTCCACCAGGTGCTGGAGAGTGTGGAGGTGCTGTGGGTACTGGGGACTATACCTGTAGTGACTGTCAATCAGCTGCTGGAGAGTGTGGAGGTGCTGTGGGAACTGGGGACTATACCTGTAGTGACTGTCAACCAGGTACTGGGGACTATACCTGTAGTGACTGTCAACCAGGTACTGGGGACTATACCTGTAGTGACTGTCAACTAGGTACTGGGGACTATACCTGTAGTAACTGTCAACCAGCTGCTGGAGAGCGTGGAGGTGCTGTGGGTACTGGGGACTATACCTGTAGTGACTGTCAACCAGGTACTGAGGACTATACCTGTAGTGACTGTCAACCAGGTACTGGGGACTATACCTGTAGTGACTGTCAACCAGGTACTGGGGACTTTACCAGTAGTGACTGTCAACCAGGTACTGGGGACTATACCTGTAGTGACTGTCAACCAGCTGCTGGAGAGTGTGGAGGTGCTGTGGGTACTGAGGACTATACCTGTAGTGACTGTCAACCAGGTACTGAGGACTATACCTGTAGTGACTGTCAACCAGGTACTGGGGACTTTACCAGTAGTGACTGTCAACCAACTGCTGGAGAGTGTGGAGGTGCTGTGGGTACTGGGGACTATACCTGTAGTGACTGTCAACCAGGTACTGGGGACTATACCTATAGTGACTGTCAACCAGGTACTGGGGACTATACCTGTAGTGACTGTCAACCAGGTACTGGGGACTATACCTGTAGTGACTGTCAACTAGGTACTGGGGACTATACCTGTAGTGACTGTCAACCAGGTACTGGGGACTATACCTGTAGTGACTGTCAACCAGGTACTGAGGACTATACCTGTAGTGACTGTCAACCAGGAACTGAGGACTATACCTGTAGTGACTGTCAACCACGTACTGGGGACTATACCTGTAGTGACTGTCAACCAGGTACTGGGGACTCTACCTGTGATGACTGTCAACCAGGTACTGAGGACTATACCTGTAGTGACTGTCAACCAGGTACTGAGGACTATACCTGTAATGACTGTCAACCAGGTACTGGGGACTATACCTGTGGAGACTGTCAACCAGGTACTGGGACTATACCTGTAGTGACTGTCAACTAGGTACTGGGACTATACCTGTAGTGACTGTCAACCAGGTGTTGGGAACTATACCTGTGGTGACTGTCAACCAGGTGTTGGGGACTATACCTGAAATGACTGTCAACTAGGTACTGGGACTATACCTGTAGTGACTGTCAACCAGGTATTGGGGACTATACCTGAAGTGACTGTCAATCAGGTATTGGGGACTATACCTGTAGTGACTGTCAACCAGGTACTGGGGACTATACCTGTAGTGACTGTCAACCAGGTACTGGGGACTATACCTGTAGTGACTGTCAACCAGGTATTGGGGACTATACCTGTAGTGACTGTCAACTAGGTACTGGGGACTATACCTGTAGTGACTGTCCACCAGGTGCTGGAGAGTGTGGAGGTGCTGTGGGTACTGGGGACTATACCTGTAGTGACTGTCAACCAGATACTGAGGACTATACCTGTAGTGACTGTCAACCAGGTACTGGGGACTATACCTGTAGTGACTGTCAACCAGGTACTGGGGACTATACCTGTAGTGACTGTCAACCAGGTATTGGGGACTATACCTGTAGTGACTGTCAACTAGGTACTGGGGACTATACCTGTAGTGACTGTCAATCAGCTGCTGGAGAGTGTGGAGGTGCTGTGGGTACTGGGGACTATACCTGTAGTGAATGTCAACCAGGTACTGAGGACTATACCTGTAGTGACTGTCAACCAGGTACTGGGGACTATACCTGTAGTGACTGTCAACCAGGTACTGGGGACTTTACCAGTAGTGACTGTCAACCAGGTACTGGGGACTATACCTGTAGTGACTGTCAACCAGCTGCTGGAGAGTGTGGAGGTGCTGTGGGTACTGAGGACTATACCTGTAGTGACTGTCAACCAGGTACTGAGGACTATACCTGTAGTGACTGTCAACCAGGTACTGAGGACTATACCTGTAGTGACTGTCAACCAGGTACTGGGGACTTTACCAGTAGTGACTGTCAACCAGCTGCTGGAGAGTGTGGAGGTGCTGTGGGTACTGGGGACTATACCTGTAGTGACTGTCAACCAGGTACTGGGGACTATACCTGTAGTGACTGTCAACCAGGTACTGGGGACTAAACCTGCAGTGACTGTCAACTAGGTACTGGGGACTATACCTGTAGTGACTGTCAACCAGGTACTGGGGACTATACCTGTAGTGACTGTCAACCAGGTACTGAGGACTATACCTGTAGTAACTGTCAACCAGGTACTGAGGACTATACCTGTAGTGACTGTCAACCAGGTATTGGGGACTATACCTGTAGTGACTGTCAACTAGGTACTGGGGACTATACCTGTAGTGACTGTCCACCAGGTGCTGGAGAGTGTGGAGGTGCTGTGGGTACTGGGGACTATACCTGTAGTGACTGTCCACCAGGTATTGGGGACTATACCTGTAGTGACTGTCAACCAGGTACTGGGGACTTTACCAGTAGTGACTGTCAACCAGGTACTGGGGACTATACCTGTAGTGACAGTCAACCAGGTACTGGGGACTTTACCTGTAGTGACTGTCAACCAGGTACTGGGGACTATACCTGTAGTGACTGTCAACTAGGTACTGGGGACTATACCTGTAGTGATTGTCCACCAGGTGCTGGAGAGTGTGGAGGTGCTGTGGGTACTGGGGACTATACCAGTAGTGACTGTCAACCAGGTACTGGGGACTATACCTTTAGTGACTGTCAACCAGCTGCTGGAGAGTGTGGAGGTGCTGTGGGTACTGGGGACTATACCTGTAGTGACTGTCAACCAGGTATTGGGGACTATACCTGTAGTGACTGTCAACCAGGTACTGGGGACTTTACCTGTAGTGACTGTCAACCAGGTACTGGGGACTATACCTGTAGTGACTGTCAACCAGGTACTGGGGACTATACCTGTAGTGACTGTCAACTAGGTACTGGGGATTATACCTGTAGTGACTGTCAACCAGGTATTGGGGACTATACCTGTAGTGACTGTCAACTAGGTACTGGGGACTATACCTGTAGTGATTGTCCACCAGGTGCTGGAGAGTGTGGAGGTGCTGTGGGTACTGGGGACTATACCAGTAGTGACTGTCAACCAGGTACTGGGGACTATACCTTTAGTGACTGTCAACCAGCTGCTGGAGAGTGTGGAGGTGCTGTGGGTACTGGGGACTATACCTGTAGTGACTGTCAACCAGGTACTGGGGACTATACCTATAGTGACTGTCAACTAGGTACTGGGGACTATACTTGTAGTGACTGTCAGCCAGGAATTGGGGACTATACCTGTAGTGACTGTCAACCAGGTACTGGGGACTATACCTGTAGTGACTGTCAACTAGGTACTGGGGACTATTCCTGTAGTGACTGTCCACCAGGTACTGGGGACTATACCTGTAGTGACTGTCAACTAGGTACTGGGGACTATACCTGTAGTGACTGTCAACTAGGTACTGGGGACTATACCTGTAGTGACTGTCAACCAGGTGGTGGAGAGTGTGAAGGTGCTGTGGGTACTGGGGACTATACCTGTAGTGACGGTCAACCAGGAACTGGGGACTATACCTGTAGTGACTGTCAACCAGGTACTGGGGACTTTACCTGTAGTGACTGTCAACCAGGTACTGGGGACTATACCTGTAGTGACTGTCAACCAGGTACTGGGGACTTTACCTGTAGTGACTGTCAACCAGGTGGTGGAGAGTGTGGAGGTGCTGTGGGTACTGGGGACTATACCTGTAGTGATTGTCCACCAGGTACTGGGGACTATACCTGTAGTGACTGTCAACCAGGTATTAGGGACTATACCTGTAGTAGCTGTCAACCAGGTATTGGGGACTATACCTGTAGTGACTGTCAACCAGGTACTGGGGACTATACCTGTAGTGACTGTCAACCAGGTACTGGGGACTATACCTGTAGTGACTGTCAACCAGGTACTGGGGACTATACCTGTAGTGACTGTCAACCAGGTACTGGGACTATACCTGTAGTGACTGTCAACTAGGTACTGGGGACTATACCTGTCGAAACTGTCAACCAGGTACTGGGGACTATACCTGTAGTGACTGTCAACCAGGTACTGGGGACTTTACCTGTAGTGACTGTCAACCAGGTACTGGGGACTATACCTGTAGTGACTGTCAACCAGGTACTGGGGACTTTACCTGTAGTGACTGTCAACCAGGTGGTGGAGAGTGTGGAGGTGCTGTGGGTACTGGGGACTATACCTGTAGTGACTGTCAACCAGGTACTGGGGACTATACCTGTAGTGACTGTCAACCAGGTACTGGGGACTATACCTGTAGTGACTGTCAACTAGGTATTGGGGACTATACCTGTAGTGGCTGTCAACCAGGTATTGGGGACTATACCTGTAGTGACTGTCAACCAGGTACAGGGGACTGTACCTGTAGTGACTGTCAACCAGGTATTGGGGACTATACCTGTAGTGGCTGTCAACCAGGTACTGGGGACTATACCTGTAGTGACTGTCAACCAGGTACTGGGGACTATACCTGTAGTGACTGTCAACCAGGTACTGGGGACTATACCTGTAGTGACTGTCAACCAGGTACTGGGGACTATACCTGTAGTGACTGTCAACCAGGTACTGGGACTATACCTGTAGTGACTGTCAACTAGGTACTGGGGACTATACCTGTAGTGACTGTCAACCAGGTATTGGGGACTATACCTGTAGTGACTGTCAACTATTTACTGGGGACTATACCTGTAGTGACTGTCCACCAGGTGCTGGAGAGTGTGGAGGTGCTGTGGGTACTGGGGACTATACCTGTAGAGACTGTCAATCAGCTGCTGGAGAGTGTGGAGGTGCTGTGGGAACTGGGGACTATACCTGTAGTGACTGTCAACCAGGTACTGGGGACTAAACCTGTAGTGACTGTCAACCAGGTACTGGGGACTATACCTGTAGTGACTGTCAACTAGGTACTGGGGACTATACCTGTAGTAACTGTCAACCAGCTGCTGGAGAGCGTGGAGGTGCTGTGGGTACTGGGGACTATACCTGTAGTGACTGTCAACCAGGTACTGAGGACTATACCTGTAGTGACTGTCAACCAGGTACTGGGGACTATACCTGTAGTGACTGTCAACCAGGTACTGGGGACTTTACCAGTAGTGACTGTCAACCTGGTACTGGGGACTATACCTGTAGTGACTGTCAATCAGCTGCTGGAGAGTGTGGAGGTGCTGTGGGTACTGAGGACTATACCTGTAGTGACTGTCAACCAGGTACTGAGGACTATACCTGTAGTGACTGTCAACCAGGTACTGGGGACTTTACCAGTAGTGACTGTCAACCACCTGCTGGAGAGTGTGGAGGTGCTGTGGGTACTGGGGACTATACCTGTAGTGATTGTCAACCAGGTACTGGGGACTATACCTGTAGTGACTGTCAACTAGGTACTGGGGACTATACCTGTAGTGACTGTCAACCAGGTACTGGGGACTATACCTGTAGTGACTGTCAACCATGTACTGAGGACTATACCTGTAGTGACTGTCAACCAGGTACTGAGGACTATACCTGTAGTGACTGTCAACCAGGTACTGGGGACTATACCTGTAGTGACTGTCAACCAGGTACTGAGGACTATACCTGTAGTGACTGTCAACCAGGTACTGAGGACTATACCTGTAGTGACTGTCAACCAGGTACTGGGGACTATACCTGTAGAGACTGTCAACCAGGTACTGGGACTATACCTGTAGTGACTGTCAACTAGGTACTGGGACTATACCTGTAGTGACTGTCAACCAGGTATTGGGGACTATACCTGTGGTGACTGTCAACCAGGTATTGGGGACTATACCTGAAATGACTGTCAACTTGGTACTGGGACTATACCTGTAGTGACTGTCAACCAGGTATTGGGGACTATACCTGTAGTGACTGTCAATCAGGTACTGGGGACTATACCTGTAGTGACTGTCAACCAGGTACTGGGGACTATACCTGTAGTGACTGTCAACCAGGTACTGGGGACTATACCTGTAGTGACTGTCAACCAGGTATTGGGGACTATACCTGTAGTGACTGTCAACTAGGTACTGGGGACTATACCTGTAGTGACTGTCCACCAGGTGCTGGAGAGTGTGGAGGTGCTGTGGGAACTGGGGACTATACCTGTAGTGACTGTCAACCAGGTACTGAGGACTATACCTGTAGTGACTGTCAACCAGGTACTGGGGACTTTACCAGTAGTGACTGTCAACCACCTGCTGGAGAGTGTGGAGGTGCTGTGGGTACTGGGGACTATACCTGTAGTGACTGTCAACCAGGTACTGGGGACTATACCTGTAGTGACTGTCAACTAGGTACTGGGGACTATACCTGTAGTGACTGTCAACCAGGTACTGGGGACTATACCTGTAGTGACTGTCAACCATGTACTGATGACTATACCTGTAGTGACTGTCAACCAGGTACTGAGGACTATACCTGTAGTGACTGTCAACCAGGTACTGGGGACTCTACCTGTAGTGACTGTCAACCAGGTACTGAGGACTATACCTGTAGTGACTGTCAACCAGGTACTGAGGACTATACCTGTAGTGACTGTCAACCAGGTACTGGGGACTATACCTGTAGAGACTGTCAACCAGGTACTGGGACTATACCTGTAGTGACTGTCAACTAGGTACTGGGACTATACCTGTAGTGACTGTCAACCAGGTATTGGGGACTATACCTGTGGTGACTGTCAACCAGGTATTGGGGACTATACCTGAAATGACTGTCAACTAGGTACTGGGACTATACCTGTAGTGACTGTCAACCAGGTATTGGGGACTATACCTGTAGTGACTGTCAATCAGGTACTGGGAACTATACCTGTAGTGACTGTCAACCAGGTACTGGGGACTATACGTGTAGTGACTGTCAACCAGGTACTGGGGACTATACCTGTAGTGACTGTCAACCAGGTATTGGGGACTATACCTGTAGTGACTGTCAACTAGGTACTGGGGACTATACCTGTAGTGACTGTCCACCAGGTGCTGGAGAGTGTGGAGGTGCTGTGGGAACTGGGGACTATACCTGTAGTGACTGTCAACCAGGTACTGAGGACTATACCTGTAGTGACTGTCAACCAGGTACTGGGGACTATACCTGTAGTGACTGTCAACCAGGTACTGGGGACTATACCTGTAGTGACTGTCAACCAGGTATTGGGGACTATACCTGTAGTGACTGTCAACTAGGTACTGGGGACTATACCTGTAGTGACTGTCAATCAGCTGCTGGAGAGTGTGGAGGTGCTGTGGGTACTGGGGACTATACCTGTAGTGACTGTCAACCAGGTACTGAGGACTATACCTGTAATGACTGTCAACAAGGTACTGGGGACTATACCTGTAGTGACTGTCAACCAGGTACTGGGGACTTTACCAGTAGTGACTGTCAACCAGGTACTGGAGACTATACCTGTAGCGACTGTCAACCAGCTGCTGGAGAGTGTGGAGGTGCTGTGGGTACTGAGGACTATACCTGTAGTGACTGTCAACCAGGTACTGTGGACTATACCTGTAGTGACTGTCAACCAGGTACTGAGGACTATACCTGTAGTGACTGTCAACCAGGTACTGGGGACTTTACCAGTAGTGACTGTCAACCAGCTGCTGGAGAGTGTGGAGGTGCTGTGGGTACTGGGGACTATACCTGTAGTGACTGTCAACCAGGTACTGGGGACTATACCTGTAGTGATTGTCCACCAGGTGCTGGAGAGTGTGGAGGTGCTGTGGGTACTAGGGACTATACCAGTAGTGACTGTCAACCAGGTACTGGGGACTATACCTTTAGTGACTGTCAACCAGCTGCTGGAGAGTGTGGAGGTGCTGTGGGTACTGGGGACTATACCTGTAGTGACTGTCAACCAGGTACTGGGGACTATACCTATAGTGACTGTCAACTAGGTACTGGGGACTATACTTGTAGTGACTGTCAGCCAGGAATTGGGGACTATACCTGTAGTGACTGTCAACCAGATACTGGGGACTATACCTGTAGTGACTGTCAACTAGGTACTGGGGACTATTCCTGTAGTGACTGTCCACCAGGTACTGGGGACTATACCTGTAGTGACTGTCAACTAGGTACTGGGGACTATACCTGTAGTGACTGTCAACTAGGTACTGGGGACTATACCTGTAGTGACTGTCAACCAGGTGGTGGAGAGTGTGAAGGTGCTGTGGGTACTGGGGACTATACCTGTAGTGACTGTCAACCAGGAACTGGGGACTATACCTGTAGTGACTGTCAACCAGGTACTGGGGACTTTACCTGTAGTGACTGTCAACCAGGTACTGGGGACTATACCTGTAGTGACTGTCAACCAGGTACTGGGGACTTTACCTATAGTGACTGTCAACCAGGTGGTGGAGAGTGTGGAGGTGCTGTGGGTACTGGGGACTATACCTGTAGTGACTGTCCACCAGGTACTGGGGACTATACCGGTAGTGACTGTCAACCAGGTATTGGGGACTATACCTGTAGTGGCTGTCAACCAGGTATTGGGGACTATACCTGTAGTGACTGTCAACCAGGTACTGGGGACTATACCTGTAGTGACTGTCAACCAGGTACTGGGGACTATACCTGTAGTGACTGTCAACCAGGTACTGGGGACTATACCTGTAGTGACTGTCAACCAGGTACTGCGACTATACCTGTAGTGACTGTCAACTAGGTACTGGGGACTATACCTGTCGTGACTGTCAACCAGGTACTGGGGACTATACCTGTAGTGACTGTCAACCAGGTACTGGGGACTTTACCTGTAGTGACTGTCAACCAGGTACTGGGGACTATACCTGTAGTGACTGTCAACCAGGTACTGGGGACTTTACCTGTAGTGACTGTCAACCAGGTGGTGGAGAGTGTGGAGGTGCTGTGGGTACTGGGGACTATACCTGTAGTGACTGTCAACCAGGTACTGGGGACTATACCTGTAGTGACTGTCAACCAGGTACTGGGGACTATACCTGTAGTGACTGTCAACTAGGTATTGGGGACTATACCTGTAGTGGCTGTCAACCAGGTATTGGGGACTATACCTGTAGTGACTGTCAACCAGGTACAGGGGACTGTACCTGTAGTGACTGTCAACCAGGTATTGGGGACTATACCTGTAGTGGCTGTCAACCAGGTACTGGGGATTATACCTGTAGTGACTGTCAACCAGGTACTGGGGACTATACCTGTAGTGACTGTCAACCAGGTACTGGGGACTATACCTGTAGTGACTGTCAACCAGGTACTGGGGACTATACCTGTAGTGACTGTCAACCAGGTACTGGGACTATACCTGTAGTGACTGTCAACTAGGTACTGGGGACTATACCTGTAGTGACTGTCAACCAGGTACTGGGGACTATACCTGTAGTGACTGTCAACCAGGTACTGGGGACTTTACCTGTAGTGACTGTCAACCAGGTACTGGGGACTATACCTGTAGTGACTGTCAACCAGGTATTGGGGACTATACCTGTAGTGACTGTCAACTATTTACTGGGGACTATACCTGTAGTGACTGTCCACCAGGTGCTGGAGAGTGTGGAGGTGCTGTGGGTACTGGGGACTATACCTGTAGAGACTGTCAATCAGCTGCTGGAGAGTGTGGAGGTGCTGTGGGAACTGGGGACTATACCTGTAGTGACTGTCAACCAGGTACTGGGGACTATACCTGTAGTGACTGTCAACCAGGTACTGGGGACTATACCTGTAGTGACTGTCAACTAGGTACTGGGGACTATACCTGTAGTAACTGTCAACCAGCTGCTGGAGAGCGTGGAGGTGCTGTGGGTACTGGGGACTATACCTGTAGTGACTGTCAACCAGATACTGAGGACTATACCTGTAGTGACTGTCAACCAGGTACTGGGGACTATACCTGTAGTGACTGTCAACCAGGTACAGGGGACTTTACCAGTAGTGACTGTCAACCTGGTACTGGGGACTATACCTGTAGTGACTGTCAACCAGCTGCTGGAGAGTGTGGAGGTGCTGTGGGTACTGAGGACTATACCTGTAGTGACTGTCAACCAGGTACTGAGGACTATACCTGTAGTGACTGTTACGAACCCGGATCCAGCGTCCGAGCCTGGAGCAGTGACAAACACGCCATCTGTGGGTCAGCTCCCGAAACCCCCGCCAAACGAACAACGACACCTAGTGAGGACAGCGTGTACTGGCCTCGAGGACCAGTTTCCAGTCTGGTTCAGCGCTCAACACCGCCGCTCCTGACCTCTGGTGAGGTGGTGCTCCGACGACAGCGCCATCTATGGACTGGATACGTCAGGTGTTAGTATCTGAGCCTGTGAGTGTGGTGTATTAGTGTCCCAGTTATTGATGACGTGTCTGCTTACAGAGCCGACCTGGGACCACTGTGTTGAAGGTGGAGTCAGTCTACCCGAGGCAGCCAGTCTCCATACTGTGAAGTTTGCTGCAGCTGTCGTGACGTCGTGCCCCCGGAAGAACACTGTGGTGTGTTAAGCCTGCCAGTGGAGTGGCAGTGGAAGGATTTACCCGGGACCGACGGTTGGAGACGATAATCCACTGGGGTATTGAGGACAGGAGGGTGATTGGTGATATCACACGAGACTCCTGTCTAGGGCGTACCCCTTTTATCGTTCGTGGAGTGGCCGTACCAGCCTTGGTGGCTCAGTACCTGCCAGCAGACCTGCTGGACGTGTGGTTGACGGCCTCCACGACGGTGCCCCCAGTGGACCTGTGTTGTGGCTGACCTGTGGCCAGGGTAGGCTCGGCGTTCTCAGAGGACACGTCTTGAGGCCACGAAGAAAGCACCGCGGACTCAGCACCTAGCTTCGAGGATCCATAGTCTCCAGCAGAAGACTACAGTGTTGATCCCCTTTGTAAAGTGTTAATACCCCTCCCCCTTGTGTACGTTTTACTTTTATATATTTAAATGGTTATGGTGAACATTATATTATATTAAGTTCTTAGCTTTCTTTCCCTACTCCCTTTAAGTTACTTGCGTCACGGATCTCATCCCTTGATAGCCACTACTGGCTTGGGAACGGATACATATATCTTCCTCTAACATCAGAGTGAGAACCCCGTTGCGTCCCGAGAGGGCCGTAACATAATTGGCATCCCCAGCGGGATCCGTCCCCTTGTTAAGTATGTTTGACAGGGGTGGTGAAGTGGCGTAATCCCTGTATATAATTCCCCCTGTGTGACGATTGCGACGTTATACGTCCTGTGCGGTGCTCAGAGTGACTAAGCGCGATATTGTGCAGTGCGGTGCTCGCTGTGATTAAGCGATTAAGTGCAATATTGACTAGTGCGGTGCTCAGTGATTTAGTGTAATATTGTGGAGCGAAGTGTTCGCTTGGACTCAGTGCAATATTGGGTAGTGTGGTGCCCGAAGTAATTACGTGCAATATTGGCAAGTGCAGTGTTTGGTGCGATAAAGTGCAATATTGGCGTAGAACAGTGCTCGGTGCGTTAAGTGCTAACGTGTAAGTAGTGCTAAGTGTTCCATCTGTGACAATGGCAGACAAAGCTACCATCGATGATCTGGACGAGGTTCAGGCTTTTCTGAACAGAGAAGATTGTCTTGCCAGATTAAAATATCTGAGTAAACCAGAGCTTGTACTAGTGAGCGCCTACCTGGAGATCAAGATCCGTGCCAGTGACTCCCGTGTGGAGATCTTGTCCAAGGTGCACCGGCACCTGAAGGCAGAAGAGAAACAGGAAGGCGAGACTCCTAGTACAAAGGAAAGTGCAGACATAGCTTCCACGGAAAAGGAAGATAAGGGCAGCGACGTTGACAGTGATGCAGGCGAGCTTAATATCAGCTTCCTAACAGTCAAGATGCGTGCCCTAGAGATCAATCGTGAAATAGAATGGAAGAAATTAGAAATGGAACGAGAGAGACAAGATAAAGAATTAGAGATGAGACGTTTAGAATTAGAAGAAAGGAAAGCAGAGAGAGAAAGAGAAGAGAAACGAGAAAGAGAAGAACGAGAAAAAGAAGAGAGACGAGAAAGAGAAAGAGAAGAGCGAGAAAGAGAAAGAGACGAACGAGAAAGAGAAAGAGAAGAACGAGAAAGAGAAGAGAGACGAGAGAGAGAAGAACGAGAACGAGAGAGAGAAGAACGAGAAAGAGAAGAGAAACGAGAGAGAGAAGAACGAGAAAGAGAAGAGAGACGAGAGAGAGAAGAACGAGAGCGAGAAAGGGAGGAAAGAGAGAGACAACATGAACTAGAAGTGTTGCGATTAGGCGGTGGTCGGAGGCAAACAACGGACACCAGTAGCTTCGATCCGGTACGCAACATCAAAATGGTCCCCAAATTCCATGAGAAGGAGGTGTCAAAATTCTTTGCAGCCTTCGAGAAAGTCGCTGCCTCTTTGGAGTGGCCAAGGGAGAATTGGGCCATCATGATACAGTCAGTCTTGACTGGGAAGGCCCAAATCGCCTACTCTACGTTATCCCTTGACGACTCCAGCGATTATGACAAGGTGAAGAAGGTTGTGCTCATGGCGTACCAATTGGTACCTGAGGCGTATAGGCAAAAGTTCAGAAACCTGAAGAAGACCTCAGAGCACACTTTCACAGAGTTCGCCACGATCAAGGAGCGACTTTTTCAAGAATGGTGTGCCTCTCGGAAGGTGGAGACCAGGGAAGACCTCGAACAGCTGATTCTGCTCGAAGACTTCAAGGATTGTTTGTCTGGAGACCTCAAGACATACTTAGAAGAGCAGCAGGTGGAGACCTTGAGTGCAGCAGCCACCATGGCTGAAGAGTATATCCTGACTCATAGGCCGTCTGCTAAGTACGTCCCGAGGAATTACCAGCGCCGGTTTGACAGACCTCACGACGAAGAAGAAAGACCCGTCCCACAAAGTGCTAAGAAGACGCCCCCAGGTAGCCCTCGAAGAACAAGTCCTAGTAGTCCGAAACACCGTAGTCCGAGGAGGAACATGGTGTGCTGGACTTGTGGGCAGAAGGGACACATAGCTGCTAGGTGCCGAGGCAGAAGAGGTGGCAGCGCACGAAGGGAGGTGATGTTGATGAGCTGTGTTACATCACCAGTAGGAAACCAGTCTACGACGACGCAGGAAGGACCAAGTTTGTTGACCCCTCACACTTCAACCGGGTATGTAACGAGTGATCATACTGGTAGATCAATTGTAGTGCTCAGAGATAGTGGAGCCGCCCAGTCCCTGATCGTGAAGAGCTCGTTACCCGAGGGAGTAAGTGTGGACGGGAGACGACAGGTTGTCCTGGTTGGGTTTCCGAGAACGCAGTATATCGCCCCCTTAGTGCCAGTACATCTCGACTCTCCTTATTTCAGCGGCACAAGTGAGTTGGCAGTAGTCGATACCCTCCCTGTGGCTGGGATTGACGTGGTACTAGCCAACGACTTGGTGACAGATTGGAGCATCAATCTGCCCAAGGTTGCGGACGAGTCTACCGGAACAGCACGGTCTGAGGTAACAGGCAATGGTAATGTCCAGGTAAAGACAGACCCGGATTTGAACATGTCTAATTTGTCCTCTCCCCCGCAGATCGACAGTTATTTAGCAGTGTCTCCTGATTCTCTCGACAAGGAACATGAGGTTACGATGGCAGAAGTACCTGAGCTAGAAAAGAGGCCTTGTGTGCAGACACCCACGGATACCAACGAGTCTGGAGCGAAGGCTGAGGTGTGCTTGCGGTATGGCAAGTTACAGCGTGTAGTGGACCAGCCAGAGATTCCCCAGACGTCAGAGGTATGTGAGGTGTGTTCTAAAGGTCTAGTGCCCTCTTTGGTCCAAGCCAGGCTAGTGGATGGTGCCGGCTATGGACATGACAAGCTCAGGAAACTTATCCCTCGACTTACCAAATGTTTCCTATCGGTATTTTGTTTGTTTTTCGTATGTGTTCTCGTTTGTGCTCTCAGTGAGGACCGGTGGACGACCCGACGAATGATGGCTCCCATGAACATCGCGAAGAGGTCCCAGGGATGGGAGATTTGTACTGCAAGTGTTGCAGTTGAAGAAGGGACCTGGGAGGTAATAGATGATACAGGAGGTACGATATGTGATAATGTGAGTGACTGTTTCCGACAGGTTGACACCCCCCGCGTGACTGCTGAGCCTCAACACAACGTTATACGGAACGTTGGTCGACCTGACGGGGGCAGAGCGAATGCCATCTTCGGTGAGCAAGCAGCCCTGTTGGAACTAGGTGTGGGCCAAGTAGAAGAGTGTATAGTAAGTACTGACTTGCCCATTGTCGCTATCACTCTGAATTATCAGACCCCTGTATTCCAGGTTCCTGTCTCCCTGAAGGACCATCGGACTGGCACCAGAAATGCCGTCTGTGGTCAGCCATCATCGGTGCCACGACATAGAGAAGTGTCGAGTCACCCCAGATCGTGTCAAAACCAATCCGTACTAGAGAGGTGTGAGATGATGCCCCTGCTTGACATCGCAGTGGAGATGTGGACGATTATATCAGGCAGATCATTGCCTTCTATCTACAAGTTCCCTTTGTGCCAGGGTTCCTCAGTACAGTTCTGTAGACGTGACAGCCTCGACATCCCAGATTATAAAGCATGTGTGTCCATTTGGAGTTGTGTCGTCGTACTAATTTGGTTTGTGTTTCTTTTTATAGAACCCCAAACCAAATTCTTTTTGGTGGGGAGGTGTTACGAACCCGGATCCAGCGTCCGAGCCTGGAGCAGTGACAAACACGCCATCTGTGGGTCAGCTCCCGAAACCCCCGCCAAACGAACAACGACACCTAGTGAGGACAGCGTGTACTGGCCTCGAGGACCAGTTTCCAGTCTGGTTCAGCGCTCAACACCGCCGCTCCTGACCTCTGGTGAGGTGGTGCTCCGACGACAGCGCCATCTATGGACTGGATACGTCAGGTGTTAGTATCTGAGCCTGTGAGTGTGGTGTATTAGTGTCCCAGTTATTGATGACGTGTCTGCTTACAGAGCCGACCTGGGACCACTGTGTTGAAGGTGGAGTCAGTCTACCCGAGGCAGCCAGTCTCCATACTGTGAAGTTTGCTGCAGCTGTCGTGACGTCGTGCCCCCGGAAGAACACTGTGGTGTGTTAAGCCTGCCAGTGGAGTGGCAGTGAAAGGATTTACCCGGGACCGACGGTTGGAGACGATAATCCACTGGGGTATTGAGGACAGGAGGGTGATTGGTGATATCACACGAGACTCCTGTCTAGGGCGTACCCCTTTTATCGTTCGTGGAGTGGCCGTACCAGCCTTGGTGGCTCAGTACCTGCCAGCAGACCTGCTGGACGTGTGGTTGACGGCCTCCACGACGGTGCCCCCAGTGGACCTGTGTAATGGCTGACCTGTGGCCAGGGTAGGCTCGGCGTTCTCAGAGGACACGTCTTGAGGCCACGAAGAAAGCACCGCGGACTCAGCACCTAGCTTCGAGGATCCATAGTCTCCAGCAGAAGACTACAGTGTTGATCCCCTTTGTAAAGTGTTAATATCCCTCCCCCTTGTGTACGTTTTACTTTTATATATTTAAATGGTTATGGTGAACATTATATTATATTAAGTTCTTAGCTTTCTTTCCCTACTCCCTTTAAGTTACTTGCGTCACGGATCTCATCCCTTGATAGCCACTACTGGCTTGGGAACGGATACATATATCTTCCTCTAACATCAGAGTGAGAACCCCGTTGCGTCCCGAGAGGGCCGTAACAGTGACTGTCAACCAGGTACTGGGGACTTTACCAGTAGTGACTGTCAACCACCTGCTGGAGAGTGTGGAGGTGCTGTGGGTACTGGGGACTATACCTGTAGTGACTGTCAACCAGGTACTGGGGACTATACCTGTAGTGACTGTCAACTAGGTACTGGGGACTATACCTGTAGTGACTGTCAACCAGGTACTGGGGACTATACCTGTAGTGACTGTCAACCATGTACTGAGGACTATACCTGTAGTGACTGTCAACCAGGTACTGAGGACTATACCTGTAGTGACTGTCAACCAGGTACTGGGGACTATACCTGTAGTGACTGTCAACCAGGTACTGGGGACTATACCTGTAGTGACTGTCAACCAGGTACTGGGGACTCTACCTGTAGTGACTGTCAACCAGGTACTGAGGACTATACCTGTAGTGACTGTCAGCCAGGTACTGAGGACTATACCTGTAGTGACTGTCAACCAGGTACTGGGGACTATACCTGTAGAGACTGTCAACCAGGTACTGGGACTATACCTGTAGTGACTGTCAACTAGGTACTGGGACTATACCTGAAGTGACTGTCAACCAGGTATTGGGGACTATACCTGTGGTGACTGTCAACCAGGTATTGGGGTCTATACCTGAAATGACTGTCAACTAGGTACTGGGACTATACCTGTAGTGACTGTCAACCAGGTATTGGGGACTATACCTGTAGTGACTGTCAATCAGGTACTGGGGACTATACCTGTAGTGACTGTCAACCAGGTACTGGGGACTATACCTGTAGTGACTGTCAACCAGGTACTGGGGACTATACCTGTAGTGACTGTCAACCAGGTATTGGGGACTATACCTGTAGTGACTGTCAACTAGGTACTGGGGACTATACCTGTAGTGACTGTCCACCAGGTGCTGGAGAGTGTGGAGGTGCTGTGGGAACTGGGGACTATACCTGTAGTGACTGTCAGCCAGGTACTGAGGACTATACCTGTAGTGACTGTCAACCAGGTACTGGGGACTATACCTGTAGTGACTGTCAACCAGGTACTGGGGACTATACCTGTAGTGACTGTCAACCAGGTATTGGGGACTATACCTGTAGTGACTGTCAACTAGGTACTGGGGACTATACCTGTAGTGACTGTCAATCAGCTGCTGGAGAGTGTGGAGGTGCTGTGGGTACTGGGGACTATACCTGTAGTGACTGTCAACCAGGTACTGAGGACTATACCTGTAATGACTGTCAACAAGGTACTGGGGACTATACCTGTAGTGACTGTCAACCAGGTACTGGGGACTTTACCAGTAGTGACTGTCAACCAGGTACTGGAGACTATACCTGTAGCGACTGTCAACCAGCTGCTGGAGAGTGTGGAGGTGCTGTGGGTACTGAGGACTATACCTGTAGTGCCTGTCAACCAGGTACTGTGGACTATACCTGTAGTGACTGTCAACCAGGTACTGAGGACTATACCTGTAGTGACTGTCAACCAGGTACTGGGGACTTTACCAGTAGTGACTGTCAACCAGCTGCTGGAGAGTGTGGAGGTGCTGTGGGTACTGGGGACTATACCTGTAGTGACTGTCAACCAGGTATTGGGGACTATACCTGAAATGACTGTCAACTAGGTACTGGGACTATACCTGTAGTGACTGTCAACCAGGTATTGGGGACTATACCTGTAGTGACTGTCAATCAGGTACTGGGGACTATACCTGTAGTGACTGTCAACCAGGTACTGGGGACTATACCTGAAGTGACTGTCAACCAGGTACTGGGGACTATACCTGTAGTGACTGTCAACCAGGTATTGGGGACTATACCTGTAGTGACTGTCAACTAGGTACTGGGGACTATACCTGTAGTGACTGTCCACCAGGTGCTGGAGAGTGTGGAGGTGCTGTGGGAACTGGGGACTATACCTGTAGTGACTGTCAACCAGGTACTGAGGACTATACCTGTAGTGACTGTCAACCAGGTACTGGGGACTATACCTGTAGTGACTGTCAACCAGGTACTGGGGACTATACCTGTAGTGACTGTCAACCAGGTATTGGGGACTATACCTGTAGTGACTGTCAACTAGGTACTGGGGACTATACCTGTAGTGACTGTCAATCAGCTGCTGGAGAGTGTGGAGGTGCTGTGGGTACTGGGGACTATACCTGTAGTGACTGTCAACCAGGTACTGAGGACTATACCTGTAATGACTGTCAACAAGGTACTGGGGACTATACCTGTAGTGACTGTCAACCAGGTACTGGGGACTTTACCAGTAGTGACTGTCAACCAGGTACTGGAGACTATACCTGTAGCGACTGTCAACCAGCTGCTGGAGAGTGTGGAGGTGCTGTGGGTACTGAGGACTATACCTGTAGTGACTGTCAACCAGGTACTGTGGACTATACCTGTAGTGACTGTCAACCAGGTACTGAGGACTATACCTGTATTGACTGTCAACCAGGTACTGGGGACTTTACCAGTAGTGACTGTCAACCAGCTGCTGGAGAGTGTGGAGGTGCTGTGGGTACTGGGGACTATACCTGTAGTGACTGTCAACCAGGTACTGGGGACTATACCTGTAGTGACTGTCAACCAGGTACTGGGGACTATACCTGTAGTGACTGTCAACTAGGTACTGGGGACTATACCTGTAGTGACTGTCAACCAGGTACTGGGGACTATACCTGTAGTGACTGTCAACCAGGTACTGAGGACTATACCTGTAGTGACTGTCAACCAGGTACTGAGGACTATACCTGTAGTGACTGTCAACCAGGTATTGGGGACTATACCTGTAGTGACTGTCAACTAGGTACTGGGGACTATACCTGTAGTGACTGTCCACCAGGTGCTGGAGAGTGTGGAGGTGCTGTGGGTATTGGGGACTATACCTGTAGTGACTGTCAACCAGGTACTGGGGACTTTACCAGTAGTGACTGTCAACCAGGTACTGGGGACTATACCTGTAGTGACTGTCAACCAGGTACTGGGGACTTTACCTGTAGTGACTGTCAACCAGGTACTGGGGACTATACCTGTAGTGACTGTCAACCAGGTACTGTCGACTATACCTGTAGTGACTGTCAACCAGGTACTGGGGACTATACCTGTAGTGACTGTCAACCAGGTATTGGGGACTATACCTGTAGTGACTGTCAACTAGGTACTGGGGACTATACCTGTAGTGATTGTCCACCAGGTGCTGGAGAGTGTGGAGGTGCTGTGGGTACTTGGGACTATACCTGTAGTGACTGTCAATCAGCTGCTGGAGAGTGTGGAGGTGCTGTGGGAACTGGGGACTATACCTGTAGTGACTGTCAACCAGGTACTGGGGACTCTACCTGTAGTGACTGTCAACCAGGTACTGGGGACTATACCTGTAGTGACTGTCAACTAGGTACTGGGGACTATACCTGTAGTAACTGTCAACCAGCTGCTGGAGAGCGTGGAGGTGCTGTGGGTACTGGGGACTATACCTGTAGTGACTGTCAACCAGGTTCTGAGGACTATACCTGTAGTGACTGTCAACCAGGTACTGGGGACTATACCTGTAGTGACTGTCAACCAGGTACTGGGGACTATACCTGTAGTGACTGTCAACCAGCTGCTGGAGAGTGTGGAGGTGCTGTGGGTACTGAGGACTATACCTGTAGTGACTGTCAACCAGGTACTGAGGACTATACCTGTAGTGACTGTCAACCAGGTACTGGGGACTTTACCAGTAGTGACTGTCAACCAGCTGCTGGAGAGTGTGGAGGTGCTGTGGGTACTGGGGACTATACCTGTAGTGACTGTCAACCAGGTACTGGGGACTATACCTGTAGTGACTGTCAACCAGGTACTGGGGACTGTACCTGTAGTGACTGTCAACCAGGTACTGGGGACTATACCTGTAGTGACTGTCAACTAGGTACTGGGGACTATACCTGTAGTGACTGTCAACCAGGTACTGGGGACTATACCTGTAGTGACTGTCAACCAGGTACTGAGGACTATACCTGTAGTGACTGTCAACCAGGTACTGAGGACTATACCTGTAGTGACTGTCAACCACGTACTGGGGACTATACCTGTAGTGACTGTCAACCAGGTACTGGGGACTCTACCTGTAGTGACTGTCAACCAGGTACTGAGGACTATACCTGTAATGACTGTCAACCAGGTACTGGGGACTATACCTGTAGAGACTGTCAACCAGGTACTGGGACTATACCTGTTGTGACTGTCAACTAGGTACTGGGACTATACCTGTAGTGACTGTCAACCAGGTGTTGGGAACTATACCTGTGGTGACTGTCAACCAGGTGTTGGGGACTATACCTGAAATGACTGTCAACTAGGTACTGGGACTATACCTGTAGTGACTGTCAACCAGGTATTGGGGACTATACCTGAAGTGACTGTCAATCAGGTATTGGGGACTATACCTGTAGTGACTGTCAACCAGGTACTGGGGACTATACCTGTAGTGACTGTCAACCAGGTACTGGGGACTATACCTGTAGTGACTGTCAACCAGGTATTGGGGACTATACCTGTAGTGACTGTCAACTAGGTACTGGGGACTATACCTGTAGTGACTGTCCACCAGGTGCTGGAGAGTGTGGAGGTGCTGTGGGTACTGGGGACTATACCTGTAGTGACTCTCAACCAGGTACTGAGGACTATACCTGTAGTGACTGTCAACCAGGTACTGGGGACTATACCTGTAGTGACTGTCAACCAGGTACTGGGGACTATACCTGTAGTGACTGTCAACCAGGTATTGGGGACTATACCTGTAGTGACTGTCAACTAGGTACTGGGGACTATACCTGTAGTGACTGTCAATCAGCTGCTGGAGAGTGTGGAGGTGCTGTGGGTACTGGGGACTATACCTGTAGTGACTGTCAACCAGGTACTGAGGACTATACCTGTAGTGACTGTCAACCAGGTACTGGGGACTATACCTGTAGTGACTGTCAACCAGGTACTGGGGACTTTACCAGTAGTGACTGTCAACCAGGTACTGGGGACTATACCTGTAGTGACTGTCAACCAGCTGCTGGAGAGTGTGGAGGTGCTGTGGGTACTGAGGACTATACCTGTAGTGACTGTCAACCAGGTACTGAGGACTATACCTGTAGTGACTGTCAACCAGGTACTGAGGACTATACCTGTAGTGACTGTCAACCAGGTACTGGGGACTTTACCAGTAGTGACTGTCAACCAGCTGCTGGAGAGTGTGGAGGTGCTGTGGGTACTGGGGACTATACCTGTAGTGACTGTCAACCAGGTACTGGGGACTATACCTGTAGTGACTGTCAACCAGGTACTGGGGACTAAACCTGTAGTGACTGTCAACTAGGTACTGGGGACTATACCTGTAGTGACTGTCAACCAGGTACTGGGGACTATACCTGTAGTGACTGTCAACCAGGTACTGAGGACTATACCTGTAGTGACTGTCAACCAGGTACTGAGGACTATACCTGTAGTGACTGTCAACCAGGTATTGGGGACTATACCTGTAGTGACTGTCAACTAGGTACTGGGGACTATACCTGTAGTGACTGTCCACCAGGTGCTGGAGAGTGTGGAGGTGCTGTGGGTACTGGGGACTATACCTGTAGTGACTGTCAACCAGGTATTGGGGACTATACCTGTAGTGACTGTCAACCAGGTACTGGGGACTTTACCAGTAGTGACTGTCAACCAGGTACTGGGGACTATACCTGTAGTGACTGTCAACCAGGTACTGGGGACTTTACCTGTAGTGACTGTCAACCAGGTACTGGGGACTATACCTGTAGTGACTGTCAACTAGGTACTGGGGACTATACCTGTAGTGATTGTCCACCAGGTGCTGGAGAGTGTGGAGGTGCTGTGGGTACTGGGGACTATACCAGTAGTGACTGTCAACCAGGTACTGGGGACTATACCTTTAGTGACTGTCAACCAGCTGCTGGAGAGTGTGGAGGTGCTGTGGGTACTGGGGACTATACCTGTAGTGACTGTCAACCAGGTATTGGGGACTATACCTGTAGTGACTGTCAACCAGGTACTGGGGACTTTACCTGTAGTGACTGTCAACCAGGTACTGGGGACTATACCTGTAGTGACTGTCAACCAGGTACTGGGGACTATACCTGTAGTGACTGTCAACTAGGTACTGGGGATTATACCTGTAGTGACTGTCAACCAGGTATTGGGGACTATACCTGTAGTGACTGTCAACTAGGTACTGGGGACTATACCTGTAGTGATTGTCCACCAGGTGCTGGAGAGTGTGGAGGTGCTGTGGGTACTGGGGACTATACCAGTAGTGACTGTCAACCAGGTACTGGGGACTATACCTTTAGTGACTGTCAACCAGCTGCTGGAGAGTGTGGAGGTGCTGTGGGTACTGGGGACTATACCTGTAGTGACTGTCAACCAGGTACTGGGGACTATACCTATAGTGACTGTCAACTAGGTACTGGGGACTATACTTGTAGTGACTGTCAGCCAGGAATTGGGGACTATACCTGTAGTGACTGTCAACCAGGTACTGGGGACTATACCTGTAGTGACTGTCAACTAGGTACTGGGGACTAATCCTGTAGTGACTGTCCGCCAGGTACTGGGGACTATACCTGTAGTGACTGTCAACTAGGTACTGGGGACTATACCTGTAGTGACTGTCAACTAGGTACTGGGGACTATACCTGTAGTGACTGTCCACCAGGTGCTGGAGAGTGTGGAGGTGCTGTGGGAACTGGGGACTATACCTGTAGTGACTGTCAACCAGGTACTGAGGACTATACCTGTAGTGACTGTCAACCAGGTACTGGGGACTATACCTGTTGTGACTGTCAACCAGGTACTGGGGACTATACCTGTAGTGACTGTCAACCAGGTATTGGGGACTATACCTGTAGTGACTGTCAACTAGGTACTGGGGACTATACCTGTAGTGACTGTCAATCAGCTGCTGGAGAGTGTGGAGGTGCTGTGGGTACTGGGGACTATACCTGTAGTGACTGTCAACCAGGTACTGAGGACTATACCTGTAATGACTGTCAACAAGGTACTGGGGACTATACCTGTAGTGACTGTCAACCAGGTACTGGGGACTTTACCAGTAGTGACTGTCAACCAGCTGCTGGAGAGTGTGGAGGTGCTGTGGGTACTGGGGACTATACCTGTAGTGACTGTCAACCAGGTATTGGGGACTATACCTGAAATGACTGTCAACTAGGTACTGGGACTATACCTGTAGTGACTGTCAACCAGGTATTGGGGACTATACCTGTAGTGACTGTCAATCAGGTACTGGGGACTATACCTGTAGTGACTGTCAACCAGGTACTGGGGACTATACCTGAAGTGACTGTCAACCAGGTACTGGGGACTATACCTGTAGTGACTGTCAACCAGGTATTGGGGACTATACCTGTAGTGACTGTCAACTAGGTACTGGGGACTATACCTGTAGTGACTGTCCACCAGGTGCTGGAGAGTGTGGAGGTGCTGTGGGAACTGGGGACTATACCTGTAGTGACTGTCAACCAGGTACTGAGGACTATACCTGTAGTGACTGTCAACCAGGTACTGGGGACTATACCTGTAGTGACTGTCAACCAGGTACTGGGGACTATACCTGTAGTGACTGTCAACCAGGTATTGGGGACTATACCTGTAGTGACTGTCAACTAGGTACTGGGGACTATACCTGTAGTGACTGTCAATCAGCTGCTGGAGAGTGTGGAGGTGCTGTGGGTACTGGGGACTATACCTGTAGTGACTGTCAACCAGGTACTGAGGACTATACCTGTAATGACTGTCAACAAGGTACTGGGGACTATACCTGTAGTGACTGTCAACCAGGTACTGGGGACTTTACCAGTAGTGACTGTCAACCAGGTACTGGAGACTATACCTGTAGCGACTGTCAACCAGCTGCTGGAGAGTGTGGAGGTGCTGTGGGTACTGAGGACTATACCTGTAGTGACTGTCAACCAGGTACTGTGGACTATACCTGTAGTGACTGTCAACCAGGTACTGAGGACTATACCTGTAGTGACTGTCAACCAGGTACTGGGGACTTTACCAGTAGTGACTGTCAACCAGCTGCTGGAGAGTGTGGAGGTGCTGTGGGTACTGGGGACTATACCTGTAGTGACTGTCAACCAGGTACTGGGGACTATACCTGTAGTGACTGTCAACCAGGTACTGGGGACTATACCTGTAGTGACTGTCAACTAGGTACTGGGGACTATACCTGTAGTGACTGTCAACCAGGTACTGGGGACTATACCTGTAGTGACTGTCAACCAGGTACTGAGGACTATACCTGTAGTGACTGTCAACCAGGTACTGAGGACTATACCTGTAGTGACTGTCAACCAGGTATTGGGGACTATACCTGTAGTGACTGTCAACTAGGTACTGGGGACTATACCTGTAGTGACTGTCCACCAGGTGCTGGAGAGTGTGGAGGTGCTGTGGGTATTGGGGACTATACCTGTAGTGACTGTCAACCAGGTACTGGGGACTTTACCAGTAGTGACTGTCAACCAGGTACTGGGGACTATACCTGTAGTGACTGTCAACCAGGTACTGGGGACTTTACCTGTAGTGACTGTCAACCAGGTACTGGGGACTATACCTGTAGTGACTGTCAACCAGGTACTGGGGACTATACCTGTAGTGACTGTCAACCAGGTACTGGGGACTATACCTGTAGTGACTGTCAACCAGGTATTGGGGACTATACCTGTAGTGACTGTCAACTAGGTACTGGGGACTATACCTGTAGTGATTGTCCACCAGGTGCTGGAGAGTGTGGAGGTGCTGTGGGTACTGGGGACTATACCTGTAGTGACTGTCAATCAGCTGCTGGAGAGTGTGGAGGTGCTGTGGGAACTGGGGACTATACCTGTAGTGACTGTCAACCAGGTACTGGGGACTCTACCTGTAGTGACTGTCAACCAGGTACTGGGGACTATACCTGTAGTGACTGTCAACTAGGTACTGGGGACTATACCTGTAGTAACTGTCAACCAGCTGCTGGAGAGCGTGGAGGTGCTGTGGGTACTGGGGACTATACCTGTAGTGACTGTCAACCAGGTTCTGAGGACTATACCTGTAGTGACTGTCAACCAGGTACTGGGGACTATACCTGTAGTGACTGTCAACCAGGTACTGGGGACTATACCTGTAGTGACTGTCAACCAGCTGCTGGAGAGTGTGGAGGTGCTGTGGGTACTGAGGACTATACCTGTAGTGACTGTCAACCAGGTACTGAGGACTATACCTGTAGTGACTGTCAACCAGGTACTGGGGACTTTACCAGTAGTGACTGTCAACCAGCTGCTGGAGAGTGTGGAGGTGCTGTGGGTACTGGGGACTATACCTGTAGTGACTGTCAACCAGGTACTGGGGACTATACCTGTAGTGACTGTCAACCAGGTACTGGGGACTGTACCTGTAGTGACTGTCAACCAGGTACTGGGGACTATACCTGTAGTGACTGTCAACTAGGTACTGGGGACTATACCTGTAGTGACTGTCAACCAGGTACTGGGGACTATACCTGTAGTGACTGTCAACCAGGTACTGAGGACTATACCTGTAGTGACTGTCAACCAGGTACTGAGGACTATACCTGTAGTGACTGTCAACCACGTACTGGGGACTATACCTGTAGTGACTGTCAACCAGGTACTGGGGACTCTACCTGTAGTGACTGTCAACCAGGTACTGAGGACTATACCTGTAATGACTGTCAACCAGGTACTGGGGACTATACCTGTAGAGACTGTCAACCAGGTACTGGGACTATACCTGTTGTGACTGTCAACTAGGTACTGGGACTATACCTGTAGTGACTGTCAACCAGGTGTTGGGAACTATACCTGTGGTGACTGTCAACCAGGTGTTGGGGACTATACCTGAAATGACTGTCAACTAGGTACTGGGACTATACCTGTAGTGACTGTCAACCAGGTATTGGGGACTATACCTGAAGTGACTGTCAATCAGGTATTGGGGACTATACCTGTAGTGACTGTCAACCAGGTACTGGGGACTATACCTGTAGTGACTGTCAACCAGGTACTGGGGACTATACCTGTAGTGACTGTCAACCAGGTATTGGGGACTATACCTGTAGTGACTGTCAACTAGGTACTGGGGACTATACCTGTAGTGACTGTCCACCAGGTGCTGGAGAGTGTGGAGGTGCTGTGGGTACTGGGGACTATACCTGTAGTGACTCTCAACCAGGTACTGAGGACTATACCTGTAGTGACTGTCAACCAGGTACTGGGGACTATACCTGTAGTGACTGTCAACCAGGTACTGGGGACTATACCTGTAGTGACTGTCAACCAGGTATTGGGGACTATACCTGTAGTGACTGTCAACTAGGTACTGGGGACTATACCTGTAGTGACTGTCAATCAGCTGCTGGAGAGTGTGGAGGTGCTGTGGGTACTGGGGACTATACCTGTAGTGACTGTCAACCAGGTACTGAGGACTATACCTGTAGTGACTGTCAACCAGGTACTGGGGACTATACCTGTAGTGACTGTCAACCAGGTACTGGGGACTTTACCAGTAGTGACTGTCAACCAGGTACTGGGGACTATACCTGTAGTGACTGTCAACCAGCTGCTGGAGAGTGTGGAGGTGCTGTGGGTACTGAGGACTATACCTGTAGTGACTGTCAACCAGGTACTGAGGACTATACCTGTAGTGACTGTCAACCAGGTACTGAGGACTATACCTGTAGTGACTGTCAACCAGGTACTGGGGACTTTACCAGTAGTGACTGTCAACCAGCTGCTGGAGAGTGTGGAGGTGCTGTGGGTACTGGGGACTATACCTGTAGTGACTGTCAACCAGGTACTGGGGACTATACCTGTAGTGACTGTCAACCAGGTACTGGGGACTAAACCTGTAGTGACTGTCAACTAGGTACTGGGGACTATACCTGTAGTGACTGTCATCCAGGTACTGGGGACTATACCTGTAGTGACTGTCAACCAGGTACTGAGGACTATACCTGTAGTGACTGTCAACCAGGTACTGAGGACTATACCTGTAGTGACTGTCAACCAGGTATTGGGGACTATACCTGTAGTGACTGTCAACTAGGTACTGGGGACTATACCTGTAGTGACTGTCCACCAGGTGCTGGAGAGTGTGGAGGTGCTGTGGGTACTGGGGACTATACCTGTAGTGACTGTCAACCAGGTATTGGGGACTATACCTGTAGTGACTGTCAACCAGGAACTGGGGACTTTACCAGTAGTGACTATCAACCAGGTACTGGGGACTATACCTGTAGTGACTGTCAACCAGGTACTGGGGACTTTACCTGTAGTGACTGTCAACCAGGTACTGGGGACTATACCTGTAGTGACTGTCAACTAGGTACTGGGGACTATACCTGTAGTGATTGTCCACCAGGTGCTGGAGAGTGTGGAGGTGCTGTGGGTACTGGGGACTATACCAGTAGTGACTGTCAACCAGGTACTGGGGACTATACCTTTAGTGACTGTCAACCAGCTGCTGGAGAGTGTGGAGGTGCTGTGGGTACTGGGGACTATACCTGTAGTGACTGTCAACCAGGTATTGGGGACTATACCTGTAGTGACTGTCAACCAGGTACTGGGGACTTTACCTGTAGTGACTGTCAACCAGGTACTGGGGACTATACCTGTAGTGACTGTCAACCAGGTACTGGGGACTATACCTGTAGTGACTGTCAACTAGGTACTGGGGATTATACCTGTAGTGACTGTCAACCAGGTATTGGGGACTATACCTGTAGTGACTGTCAACTAGGTACTGGGGACTATACCTGTAGTGATTGTCCACCAGGTGCTGGAGAGTGTGGAGGTGCTGTGGGTACTGGGGACTATACCAGTAGTGACTGTCAACCAGGTACTGGGGACTATACCTTTAGTGACTGTCAACCAGCTGCTGGAGAGTGTGGAGGTGCTGTGGGTACTGGGGACTATACCTGTAGTGACTGTCAACCAGGTACTGGGGACTATACCTATAGTGACTGTCAACTAGGTACTGGGGACTATACTTGTAGTGACTGTCAGCCAGGAATTGGGGACTATACCTGTAGTGACTGTCAACCAGGTACTGGGGACTATACCTGTAGTGACTGTCAACTAGGTACTGGGGACTAATCCTGTAGTGACTGTCCGCCAGGTACTGGGGACTATACCTGTAGTGACTGTCAACTAGGTACTGGGGACTATACCTGTAGTGACTGTCAACTAGGTACTGGGGACTATACCTGTAGTGACTGTCCACCAGGTGCTGGAGAGTGTGGAGGTGCTGTGGGAACTGGGGACTATACCTGTAGTGACTGTCAACCAGGTACTGAGGACTATACCTGTAGTGACTGTCAACCAGGTATTGGGGACTATACCTGTAGTGACTGTCAACTAGGTACTGGGGACTATACCTGTAGTGACTGTCAATCAGCTGCTGGAGAGTGTGGAGGTGCTGTGGGTACTGGGGACTATACCTGTAGTGACTGTCAACCAGGTACTGAGGACTATACCTGTAATGACTGTCAACAAGGTACTGGGGACTATACCTGTAGTGACTGTCAACCAGGTACTGGGGACTTTACCAGTAGTGACTGTCAACCAGGTACTGGAGACTATACCTGTAGCGACTGTCAACCAGCTGCTTGAGAGTGTGGAGGTGCTGTGGGTACTGAGGACTATACCTGTAGTGACTGTCAACCAGGTACTGTGGACTATACCTGTAGTGACTGTCAACCAGGTACTGAGGACTATACCTGAAGTGACTGTCAACCAGGTACTGGGGACTTTACCAGTAGTGACTGTCAACCAGCTGCTGGAGAGTGTGGAGGTGCTGTGGGTACTGGGGACTATACCTGTAGTGACTGTCAACCAGGTACTGGGGACTATACCTGTAGTGACTGTCAACCTGGTACTGGGGACTATACCTGTAGTGACTGTCAACTAGGTTCTGGGGACTATACCTGTAGTGACTGTCAACCAGGTACTGGGGACTATACCTGTAGTGACTGTCAACCAGGTACTGAGGACTATACCTGTAGTGACTGTCAACCAGGTATTGGGGACTATACCTGTAGTGACTGTCAACTAGGTACTGGGGACTATACCTGTAGTGACTGTCCACCAGGTACTGGAGAGTGTGGAGGTGCTGTGGGTACTGGGGACTATACCTGTAGTGACTGTCAACCAGGTATTGGGGACTATACCTGTAGTGACTGTCAACCAGGTACTGGGGACTTTACCAGTAGTGACTGTCAACCAGGTACTGGGGACTATACCTGTAGTGACTGTCAACCAGGTACTGGGGACTTTACCTGTAGTGACTGTCAACCAGGTACTGGGGACTATACCTGTAGTGACTGTCAACTAGGTACTGGGGACTATACCTGTAGTGATTGTCCACCAGGTGCTGGAGAGTGTGGAGGTGCTGTGGGTACTGGGGACTATACCAGTAGTGACTGTCAACCAGGTACTGGGGACTATACCTTTAGTGACTGTCAACCAGCTGCTGGAGAGTGTGGAGGTGCTGTGGGTACTGGGGACTATACCTGTAGTGACTGTCAACCAGGTATTGGGGACTATACCTGTAGTGACTGTCAACCAGGTACTGGGGACTTTACCTGTAGTGACTGTCAACCAGGTACTGGGGACTATACCTGTAGTGACTGTCAACCAGGTACTGGGGACTATACCTGTAGTGACTGTCAACTAGGTACTGGGGATTATACCTGTAGTGACTGTCAACCAGGTATTGGGGACTATACCTGTAGTGACTGTCAACTAGGTACTGGGGACTATACCTGTAGTGATTGTCCACCAGGTGCTGGAGAGTGTGGAGGTGCTGTGGGTACTGGGGACTATACCAGTAGTGACTGTCAACCAGGTACTGGGGACTATACCTTTAGTGACTGTCAACCAGCTGCTGGAGAGTGTGGAGGTGCTGTGGGTACTGGGGACTATACCTGTAGTGACTGTCAACCAGGTACTGGGGACTATACCTATAGTGACTGTCAACTAGGTACTGGGGACTATACTTGCAGTGACTGTCAGCCAGGAATTGGGGACTATACCTGTAGTGACTGTCAACCAGGTACTGGGGACTATACCTGTAGTGACTGTCAACTAGGTACTGGGGACTAATCCTGTAGTGACTGTCCACCAGGTACTGGGGACTATACCTGTAGTGACTGTCAACTAGGTACTGGGGACTATACCTGTAGTGACTGTCAACTAGGTACTGGGGACTATACCTGTAGTGACTGTCCACCAGGTGCTGGAGAGTGTGGACGTGCTGTGGGAACTGGGGACTATACCTGTAGTGACTGTCAACCAGGTACTGAGGACTATACCTGTAGTGACTGTCAACCAGGTACTGGGGACTATACCTGTTGTGACTGTCAACCAGGTACTGGGGACTATACCTGTAGTGACTGTCAACCAGGTATTGGGGACTATACCTGTAGTGACTGTCAACTAGGTACTGGGGACTATACCTGTAGTGACTGTCAATCAGCTGCTGGAGAGTGTGGAGGTGCTGTGGGTACTGGGGACTATACCTGTAGTGACTGTCAACCAGGTACTGAGGACTATACCTGTAATGACTGTCAACAAGGTACTGGGGACTATACCTGTAGTGACTGTCAACCAGGTACTGGGGACTTTACCAGTAGTGACTGTCAACCAGGTACTGGAGACTATACCTGTAGCGACTGTCAACCAGCTGCTGGAGAGTGTGGAGGTGCTGTGGGTACTGAGGACTATACCTGTAGTGACTGTCAACCAGGTACTGTGGACTATACCTGTTGTGACTGTCAACCAGGTACTGAGGACTATACCTGTAGTGACTGTCAACCAGGTACTGGGGACTATACCTGTAGTGACTGTCAACCAGGTACTGGGGACTATACCTGTAGTGACTGTCAACCAGGTACTGGGGACTATACCTGTAGTGACTGTCAACCAGGTATTGGGGACTATACCTGTAGTGACTGTCAACTAGGTACTGGGGACTATACCTGTAGTGATTGTCCACCAGGTGCTGGAGAGTGTGGAGGTGCTGTGGGTACTGGGGACTATACCTGTAGTGACTGTCAATCAGCTGCTGGAGAGTGTGGAGGTGCTGTGGGAACTGGGGACTATACCTTTAGTGACTGTCAACCAGGTACTGGGGACAATACCTGTAGTGACTGTCAACCAGGTACTGGGGACTATACCTGTAGTGACTGTCAACTAGGTACTGGGGACTATACCTGTAGTAACTGTCAACCAGCTGCTGGAGAGCGTGGAGGTGCTGTGGGTACTGGGGACTATACCTGTAGTGACTGTCAACCAGGTACTGAGGACTATACCTGTAGTGACTGTCAACCAGGTACTGGGGACTATACCTGTAGTGACTGTCAACCAGGTACTGGGGACTTTACCAGTAGTGACTGTCAACCAGGTACTGGGGACTATACCTGTAGTGACTGTCAACCAGCTGCTGGAGAGTGTGGAGGTGCTGTGGGTACTGAGGACTATACCTGTAGTGACTGTCAACCAGGTACTGAGGACTTTACCTGTAGTGACTGTCAACCAGGTACTGGGGACTTTACCAGTAGTGACTGTCAACCAGCTGCTGGAGAGTGTGGAGGTGCTGTGGGTACTGGGGACTAAACCTGTAGTGACTGTCAACAAGGTACTGGGGACTATACCTGTAGTGACTGTCAACCAGGTACTGGGGACTATACCTGTAGTGACTGTCAACCAGGTACTGGGGACTATACCTGTAGTGACTGTCAACCAGGTACTGAGGACTATACCTGTAGTGACTGTCAACCAGGTACTGAGGACTATACCTGTAGTGACTGTCAACCACGTACTGGGGACTATACCTGTAGTGACTGTCAACCAGGTACTGGGGACTCTACCTGTAGTGACTGTCAACCAGGTACTGAGGACTATACCTGTAGTGACTGTCAACCAGGTACTGAGGACTATACCTGTAATGACTGTCAACCAGGTACTGGGGACTATACCTGTAGAGACTGTCAACCAGGTACTGGGACTATACCTGTAGTGACTGTCAACTAGGTACTGGGACTATACCTGTAGTGACTGTCAACCAGGTGTTGGGAACTATACCTGTGGTGACTGTCAACCAGGTGTTGGGGACTATACCTGAAATGACTGTCAACTAGGTACTGGGACTATACCTGTAGTGACTGTCAACCAGGTATTGGGGACTATACCTGAAGTGACTGTCAATCAGGTATTGGGGACTATACCTGTAGTGACTGTCAACCAGGTACTGGGGACTATACCTGTAGTGACTGTCAACCAGGTACTGGGGACTATACCTGTAGTGACTGTCAACCAGGTATTGGGGACTATACCTGTAGTGACTGTCAACTAGGTACTGGGGACTATACCTGTAGTGACTGTCCACCAGGTGCTGGAGAGTGTGGAGGTGCTGTGGGTACTGGGGACTATACCTGTAGTGACTCTCAACCAGGTACTGAGGACTATACCTGTAGTGACTGTCAACCAGGTACTGGGGACTATACCTGTAGTGACTGTCAACCAGGTACTGGGGACTATACCTGTAGTGACTGTCAACCAGGTATTGGGGACTATACCTGTAGTGACTGTCAACTAGGTACTGGGGACTATACCTGTAGTGACTGTCAATCAGCTGCTGGAGAGTGTGGAGGTGCTGTGGGTACTGGGGACTATACCTGTAGTGACTGTCAACCAGGTACTGAGGACTATACCTGTAGTGACTGTCAACCAGGTACTGGGGACTATACCTGTAGTGACTGTCAACCAGGTACTGGGGACTTTACCAGTAGTGACTGTCAACCAGGTACTGGGGACTATACCTGTAGTGACTGTCAACCAGCTGCTGGAGAGTGTGGAGGTGCTGTGGGTACTGAGGACTATACCTGTAGTGACTGTCAACCAGGTACTGAGGACTATACCTGTAGTGACTGTCAACCAGGTACTGAGGACTATACCTGTAGTGACTGTCAACCAGGTACTGGGGACTTTACCAGTAGTGACTGTCAACCAGCTGCTGGAGAGTGTGGAGGTGCTGTGGGTACTGGGGACTATACCTGTAGTGACTGTCAACCAGGTACTGGGGACTATACCTGTAGTGACTGTCAACCAGGTACTGGGGACTAAACCTGTAGTGACTGTCAACTAGGTACTGGGGACTATACCTGTAGTGACTGTCAACCAGGTACTGGGGACTATACCTGTAGTGACTGTCAACCAGGTACTGAGGACTATACCTGTAGTGACTGTCAACCAGGTACTGAGGACTATACCTGTAGTGACTGTCAACCAGGTATTGGGGACTATACCTGTAGTGACTGTCAACTAGGTACTGGGGACTGTACCTGTAGTGACTGTCAACCAGGTACTGGGGACTATACCTGTAGTGACTGTCAACCAGGTACTGAGGACTATACCTGTAGTGACTGTCAACCAGGTACTGAGGACTATACCTGTAGTGACTGACAACCAGGTATTGGGGACTATACCTGTAGTGACTGTCAACTAGGTACTGGGGACTATACCTGTAGTGACTGTCCACCAGGTGCTGGAGAGTGTGGAGGTGCTGTGGGTACTGGGGACTATACCTGTAGTGACTGTCAACCAGGTATTGGGGACTATACCTGTAGTGACTGTCAACCAGGTACTGGGGACTTTACCAGTAGTGACTGTCAACCAGGTACTGGGGACTATACCTGTAGTGACTGTCAACCAGGTACTGGGGACTTTACCTGTAGTGACTGTCAACCAGGTACTGGGGACTATACCTGTAGTGACTGTCAACTAGGTACTGGGGACTATACCTGTAGTGATTGTCCACCAGGTGCTGGAGAGTGTGGAGGTGCTGTGGGTACTGGGGACTATACCAGTAGTGACTGTCAACCAGGTACTGGGGACTATACCTTTAGTGACTGTCAACCAGCTGCTGGAGAGTGTGGAGGTGCTGTGGGTACTGGGGACTATACCTGTAGTGACTGTCAACCAGGTATTGGGGACTATACCTGTAGTGACTGTCAACCAGGTACTGGGGACTTTACCTGTAGTGACTGTCAACCAGGTACTGGGGACTATACCTGTAGTGACTGTCAACCAGGTACTGGGGACTATACCTGTAGTGACTGTCAACTAGGTACTGGGGATTATACCTGTAGTGACTGTCAACCAGGTATTGGGGACTATACCTGTAGTGACTGTCAACTAGGTACTGGGGACTATACCTGTAGTGATTGTCCACCAGGTGCTGGAGAGTGTGGAGGTGCTGTGGGTACTGGGGACTATACCAGTAGTGACTGTCAACCAGGTACTGGGGACTATACCTTTAGTGACTGTCAACCAGCTGCTGGAGAGTGCCCAGCAAACACAAATCATCTACACAACGTTCGCCTATCTCTTGCCATAGGTGTGGGAATGATTTGCATTGAGAATGGTGCAGGAGAGCCTTTGAGAAACTTTTACTCAAAAAATCCAAACACAAAGGTTTAATTATAAATTGTTTTTCTACAATTATTTTCTTCCAAATGTAAAACAAATAGTTTTTACATGTTTAAATATAAAATTTATGGTGTTTTTTTGTAAAATTCATTAATAAATTGTGAATGATATATATTGGCTGAGTGAAACCTTTAAAATCCATTTAGTTATAATTTGAACAGAAAAAAGTATTTTTCCAAATTTTCTAAAAATTGCTCTTTTTAATACAATTTGACTCCTTATACATTCCACTAAACACTATATCATGTTTAAATATATAATTTATGTATTATTCTCTAAAATAATTTATATAAATTATATAAGTTGCTGGAAAGTGGTGTTAAAGATTATGAAAACATTTTGTTGTGTTAATATGTTCTTATTAACTATGTCTCAAGTTCACAGTTTATCAAACAAGAATATTAACATTCGTCAACTCTTAAAATCTTATATGTTATCTTGCTGGTGCAAAAAAGGGTGAATCTTTAGGAACAGCTATAGTATCTATATATCACAAATGGTGTTTTCCCTAACTCAAACAATGTAGGGTTTATTATTCTACACATATTTCTAATGACTCTTAGATGTTTACATTCTCTGAAGTATAATTGTGAAGGCTGTGTCCATCACTCTCAACACAGATTCTTAAACTCGTCTCTGCAGGTTCAACTATATAATTAGTTTCCATTTTGAATTTCCATGGACATTTGTATCCAAAATGAAACCAATGTGGTTTCCTTCAGCGCCTTCAGCCAGCACATTTGCTCATTCATTTCCACAGATTCCAACAAGGTAGGGGATTTACAGAAATTTGTATATTCATATTGTTATATATTAAAAATATGAATGCAGTTCAATATGATAAGACAAATACATGAGTTTATGATAAATTCGTTTTCTGTGATATACCATTGATATGCTCTTTTTTTCTTTAAACGGCAGACTAAACTAAAGTGCTCACATCAACAGATTTGATGTATAAATGGTCAACGCTCAACAGAGTTAGTATAAATGTATTAGTATAAATCTTACTTGTCTCATTGTTAATTCACATTCAATGTCAACTTGTGGTTGCATTGTACAAGGCCAACACAGATGATCGAAGGAAACTAACTCTGCTCTAGTTCCATGAAGTTGCTATTTGGTCTTTACTCAATGCATTGTACATGCATTGTACAAGGCCAACACAGATGATCGAAGGAAACTAACTCTGCTCTAGTTCCATGAAGTTGCTATTTGGTCTTTATTGAAATTTGACAAGGCAGAGTGGCCTGCAACAACTACACCATCTCCACATCTAGTTCATGCTCCAGACATAAATCATGACACTGGTCCTGTGTATCCTGCTGCTGACCCGTCAACACCTGGCCCGTCGGGTGTGAGGCGCCCTCTCTTCACGTCTACACCTAGTGCTGAAGCTGAATCTGATGAAGATAATTCATATTCCACATTAGTGTTTGAAAACAATAGTGAGAGCGACGATTCAGACAGTAGTTTATTGCCAACCAAGAGACAACAGCGACGTGTTGTTATAGCAGAGACTCGCCTGAACTATAAATTGAAACATGAGCTGGTAAAAATCCCCAAACGTCGCAGGTGTGAAGTGTGTTCAAAGTCGGGTATCAGGAAGGAAACTGGTATAGCGTGCAAGACATGCGATGTTCCACTTTGCGTCATACCTTGTTACACCACTTATCACAGGAAAAGGGTGTATTGGGTGGACAAGAAATAACCACCTACATCAGCTTCACTCCACCTAGGAACATCTGTTGAGCAACTTCAGGAATCAGTACCTGAAGGAGGTGGAGTGGAGATAAAATGCTCAACTTATTTTACTACAATCGTCTTTGCTTTGGTAAGTACACATAATTGTCTTAGATTGTTTCAGTATTGTAGTCTATTTTCTTAGGAATATTTTGATACCTAAATGAGAACTGTAGCACGAAAACTAAAGTAAGTATACATGAAACAAGAGAAACTTTTTTTGTGGGTGTTGCGGGTTTGAGTTGGAGTGTCAAGAGCGGGTTCCGGTTGTGTGTTTTCCGTCATCTCTACAGCTGTGAATTCCAAGGAATTGTATTTGATATGCATATGTCTGTGTAGGGAATTTTATTCCGAACACTATACAAAAAAAAACGGTGTGAAACAAGTATAAACTTGAAAAACATGAGCAAAGTAAAAACTTTTGACGCTCACGGGTACAAACACGCGTAAGATTTTATTCGCCGCAAATTTATTTGACGCTGTGTTGGCCAACTCTACCCATGTTCTTATAGAACTTTCTATTGCGAACACATTGCTATAAAAATGAAATACGTAGCTTCAGAAATAATGTCAGGAGAGTTAAATAAGTATAAACATTCAAAGCACTGCATCCCAACAGTGTCGTCCCTGCTGAAATCACGGCTAACGCTTCACCCAGTTCCCACACTCGTGCGGGTCACCCGATACCATAATTAGACATTGATAGGCATATGTCTGGGTGGGGAATTTTATTGCGAGTTCAGTGATATCAAAATGAGCGCTGTAGGATGACTGTGAGGCTGGCAACAAACGAAAGAGTATGAACATTTACTTCCTGTTTGGGTGTCACGGCGAGTCATCTTCGTGTTTATTTACTTCGTGGTGGGATACCAAATGCTTCGGTGACATTTTATGCATATGATCTTGTAGAGAATTTTATTGCCAACGCATTGATACCAAAATGAAAAACGTAGCTTGAGAATTGAGGTTAGGAGCGTGAAAAGATTATAAACTTTTTTGTGTTTACGCTTGAGCGCCCAGAACGCCGCGCGCACTAAAGTGTTAAGCAACTGACATATGTGGAGAGCTAGTATCAAAATTTATATGTTTGTCCTGCACACCGCCCCCCATCCAGTGGGCAGCGGTGGATAGGTTAGGTGGATAGGGGGTTAGGTTGGTAGGTTACATTGAGTTAATTAGGTAGTACTTAGTGTTTATCTGTTATAGATAGGAGCTGCCTGGTATGGGCCAATAGGCCTTCTGCAGTTACCTTTGTTTTTATGTTTTTGCCCTGTAACCTAAATGGTTAGAGAGGCACAAATATGGGCTTAGGGACTGAACCCCACACTACATTTAGCTAAGCTGGTTACAATCTTGATGATATAGTTACAAAATTCTGTATAAGTCGTCACATTATCAATGGGATCGAGATCAACCACAATTTCCTGAATAGATATAACAAAGGGGATATTAATAGGGTATTAAAATTGTCAACACAAGATAGAACACGAAACAATGGGTATAAATTGGATAAGTTTAGATTTAGGAAAGACTTGGGTAAATACAGGGTCAGTAACAGGGTTGTTGATTTGTGGAATTTTTCTTAACTTATAAATTTATCTTTATTTATCTTAAACTGGTTGGGAGAGGTACAGTTTTTAACATAATTGGGAAGGTCATTCCACATTCGAGGTCTCTTGATTTGTAAAGCATTTCTAGTTTGACTAAGTCGTACTCTTGGAATATCAAATAGGTATTTGTTTCTGGTGTGGTGCTCATGGGATCTGTTACAACCTTCTAGGAAGCTTTTAAGGTCAGGATTGACATTACAGTGCAGCGTTTTATATATATAAAATACACATGAGAGTATGTGCAGGGACTTAATATCTAACATATTCAGAGATTTGAGTAAGGGGTCCATATATACTGCCCGGTTGCCTGAAATGCTATATGCCTACTATAGTGGCTTTAGGTATTGTATGCACTAGCTCTATCTATAAATCCAACATTATGTTTGTAAATCAACTATGTATGTACTTTCCTGAATAAAATTGACTTTACTGTACACTTATATTCTCTGTGGATTTGTTACCCCTATCGTTTGGGAGAAAAAAAATGACTAATACGTTCGGCGAATGACTTTGACTTCAACTTCACTTTGACTTCGTTCATGTCATCGTATTTTCCGTAATATATAAAGGTTATGACAATGCAATTATATTATTGTGTGCAAATAAGTTTGAAATTTCATGTACCCTAAAAATATTAAAATAAAGAATAAGAATAATTAAATAATTGTTGTAGTAAATTGTCACACGTTCATCATACGCAAACGAACACACAGTTTGGAGCGTCAGTACAAGACGGCCGCCATTTTAAAACACGGCTTCGAATGTAAGTAATGTTTTTCTCGTACTAACACTGTGTTATACAATAGATTTGGTCTTGAATTCACAAATTTAGTTGTTACATCTGACAGAGTATGTTAGACGGTGTAATGCTGGTCCATGTTAACGTATTTGTGGGCTTGGTTGGTTTAAATGTGGAGGCGAGGCCTGGCAGTGCTGGTGTATGTGGAGGCGAGGCGAGGCCTGGCAGTGCTGGTGTATGTGGAGGCGAGGCGAGGCCTGGCAGTGCTGGTGTATGTGGAGGCGAGGCCTGGCTGTGCTAGTGTGTATGTGGAGGCGAGGCCTGGCTGTGCTAGTGTGTATGTGGAGGCGAGGCCTGGCAGTGCTGGTGTATGTGAGGCCTGGCAGTGCTGGTGTATGTGGAGGCGAGGCCTGGCAGTGCTGGTGTATGTGGAGGCGAGGCCTGGCTGTGCTAGTGTGTATGTGGAGGCGAGGCCTGGCTGTGCTAGTGTGTATGTGGAGGCGAGGCCTGGCTGTGCTAGTGTGTATGTGGAGGCGAGGCATGTACAACACTCCCCAATAGGAAGAAAACCCACTGGGTTCTAGGCTAGGTTAGGCTTATCTGTAATAATTGAATTAAGCCTAGCAAAGCCTAGAACCTAGTTCAGTAATTTAAAAAATGTTGTAACTTGAAAAATGCCATTCAATACATTACACAATTTAAATATTTTCAGGCAATCAACACAACCCTCTCATGTTGGCTAACCCTCTCTCATGTTGGTCAATAATTTAATTATTTTTTTATGGAGTAATCTTTGCTGTTGAAATGTAGTCTTTTTGAGACTACATTTCAAATGTAGTGTGTGTGGAGGCGTGTATGTTAGGTATTACCTAATATACACGGTGTAATATATCTATCTGTGTGAAATAGATTAAATCCATTTATTTGATATTCAGCTAATAGTTCTGTATTTTCTACATTCATCCATGTTTTGGTAAGTGCAATAATATGTATTGTTTCATTGCAGATTAGAGATTCAAGATAGTTCTAGATTTCCGAAGTACTGAAACGCGCGCCATACAGGCTTGGTGGATCTAGGTGCAAGGTAAAATTATTTACATTTACTAGTTTTGTATTTATGTTTTGTATTTATATGCATATATGCATTATTGTATAGAATAATAGATCTCGTAATAATTTTGCAAAAATAGTGGCGTTTACTATTTTTAAAAGATTATTAAAAAATTTACTGATATGGTGCATTCGGAAGGGCGAAGAGGGAGAACGGCCTGTTGACATAGCTCGGGTGCAGGGGGGGGGGGGTTGTGTAAAAGCCTGGTTTGTGCCTCGGAGAGGCTATGGGATCCAGTAAGTTCAGTAGAACTTCGGTTTCAACCCTTTTACCCTGTTGTAGCTCAGTCGATTAAGGCAGTGTCTGGGATGCTCCCGGACGCAGGTTCGAATCCTCGTCACGGCCCTTGTGGATTTGTTCATTTGATGCATCACGTTATTGTGATCTGTGTGTGTAATTTTTCACTTGCTACAGCAACAGGAATGTGTGTGTATGTATTTGTGTTGTTGAATATGACCGAAAGTGTAAGATTAATGATTCTAACACAAATCGTCTGAATATTTGTTTTTCTTCACTGTCGAGAGTAGTTAAAAAAATTTACTCGAGTTTATTTTCACACTTTATTTATGGTCCTTAAGTCCCTCTCCTTAATGCTGCTGCTGTTTCTCGCATCTTTGCATCGCTTGTATGTTTGGGGGTTTGGCCTCTTGCTATATATTGATTCCATTTGTGTGTGTTTGGGTCTCAGGCCCTCTCGCAATTTCTGTTGAACAAACCCCTTTTCCTAGTTCTGCATCTCTCCTTTGGTACAAATTTTGTTGTGCTTTTATCATATATTTCACAAAACTTGACATACATTTCATTTACTTCATGTCCTATCAGCAAGTGTTTGTCAAATTCTTTAAGGAAAGTTTATCATCCTGATTGCAGATCTCTAGCGATATTATGTCAACTTCTTGTGGATTCGCAATCATTATTTAATTTACCTTTAGGTGTTCTTTCACCAGCACAGCAACACTGTACCTCTCCCAACCAGTTTAAGATAAAAACTAAGTACTAACTAATTAACTCAATGTAACCTACCTTACCCCCAAAATGACAACCCATGTCTTCTATTTTAAACAATGCTGTTTTGTTGACCAAATTGTATTTTTGTTTTTTTCTGCAATGTTTCCCCCCCCCCCCCACCACTCTACCACCACATTGAGTTTAGTAGCTCTGTGCACGTCAGGTGCTGTTTAATATACAGACCTACTCCTCCATTTGACCTAGTTTCTCTATCACATCTATATCACTTTGTGCTTTAGCCCTGGTGGAGCTTGGTCCACCAGGGTGTTGTTTGGAGTGGCCCGCAGATCCACATACAGTCTGCATATGATATACAGTCTGTTGATCAATTAAACTACAGTAGTTAGTTTTATTCACCGAATGCACCAATATGTGTTCATTCTTCCCAGATGAAGGAACTAGGTAATATTCATCATCTGAATGCATCATCTGATGCTTTAACACACTCATGATACACGAGAGGTTTAAAAAACTTTTAAAACTTTTAAAACTTTTTGACCTATGTATTTAAAAGCAATTCTAAAGTTAAAAAGTGTAGCATAGGCCCCTCGCAGAATGTTCTTAATATGATCCTCAGGTTATAGTTTTCTATCTAAAACCACCCCTAGATCTCTTTCTTGATCAGAATTCTTTATAGATCTCAGTGGCTCGATCATAGAAACTGCTCTAAATCCTTGTTGGCCTGGATTGTGGAGGTCATTGGTCTCTATAAAACTAGTAATCTGACTCCTGATCACTCTCAAATAATTTTATTATGTGGGATGTTAGTGCAACTGGTCTATAATTCTTTGCCAATGCTTGTGTTGTGTTGTGTTGTTTTGGTAGTGATGTGCAATGTGTTGTTTTGGTAGTGATTCGTCCAGTTCTGGTAGTAGTGCGGTTGTTGTGTAGTGTAGTACTTGTGTGCTTGTTAATGACTTGTATTCCAGTCTTGTGGGTATCTCCTTTCCCCTACGGGCCAACTGCTTTGTTCTTACCTAGCATTTTGCTTTGTTTGGGTATGAATGTTTGTGTGCCGTATATTTTGCAAAATTTGCCATATATCTCATTATTTACTCCTCTGCCTAGCAACAAGTCTGTCTAATTATACTCATTAACTGTTTTTCAAAGTTCCCCATAGTGTCCTTTATTGAAATCGAGTTCATGAACCGTTTCAATGTTCTTATTTTCTTCTAGATTATATCTTAAAGTATATTTAAATGTTATTGTTATTATTGTTATTAAATGTTATTGTGACATTGCATTGCAATTGAGCTATGTTGTTTACCATACCGTTCATTTCGTGAGTATAAGTATAGATGCCACACTTGTGACAGGTAAAACCATGCCTTTTTTGAAAAACAGCACCGTCTGTTGCACGTAAGAGCAACCCACACTATATTATGTTGCGATATTATTTCAATATTTCCGATTGTATTGATAATTTGAATTTTCATAGATTTCAATTTATTTTCATTTCGATTTAATAATTTTGTGTGACATTGCATTGAAATTGAGCTGTGTTGTTTACCATACTGTTCATTTCATGAGTATAGTTTATTTTTTTATTTTTTTCATTTCATTTTTTTAGCTGTTCTTATTTTTCAGTGATGGGAATATCAGATCATTTGATGTTCCCAATTTTCTGATGGAAGCATCAGATCATTATAGAATGCATCGGATGAGGTAGTTTGGAATGGTGGGGAGGACGAGAGGGGGGTATGGTGGGGAAGACGAGGGGACAGAGGAGAGGGTAATGGTGGGGAGGACGAGGGGACTGGGGAGTTGGGGATGGTGGGGACAGGGGAATGCTGGGGAGGACAAAGGGACAGGTGAATGGGAGATGGTGGGGGAGGAAGAAGGACAGGGGAGGGGAAAATGGTAAGGAGGACGATGGGACAGGGAAGTGGGAATAGTGGGGATGATGTGGGGACAGGGAAGTGGGAAGGACGAGAGGACTGTGGAATGGGGAATAGCAAAGTGAATTATAATTATATATATTAATTAATTCTTATAAATTTCCAGAAGCCTGTATCAACACCCACACTAATGCAACTGAAAGAGATGTTGAGACAAGTATTGCTGATATGTTGAAGAACGCCCCAAACAAACTCGGTGGAAACAGATACAAGGTAAAGTTTGCCAATTTGCTGTAGTCTAATTCAATTTCTTTTTAGTAATCTTCGAGAACAT
>NC_091220.1:0-92500 GCF_040958095.1 Procambarus clarkii | reverse complement strand
GCAAAGTTTCTTTCACCCTAAGTGCCCCTGTTACCTAGCAGTAAATAGGTACCTGGGAGTTAGTCAGCTGTCACGGACTGCTTCCTGGGGTGTGTGTGTGTGTGGTGTGGGGGAAAAAAAATAGTAGTTAGTAAACAGTTGATTGACAGTTGAGAGGCGGGCCGAAAGAGCAAAGCTCAACCCCCGCAAACACAACTAGTAAACAGGTACTGGGGACTATACCTGTAGTGACTGTCAACCAGGTACTGGGGACTATACCTGTAGTGACTGTCAACTAGGTACTGGGGACTATACCTGTAGTGACTGTCAACCAGGTACTGGGGACTATACCTGTAGTGACTGTCAACCAGGTACTGAGGACTATACCGGTAGTGACTGTCAACCAGGTACTGAGGACTATACCTGTAGTGACTGTCAACCAGGTATTGGGGACTATACCTGTAGTGACTGTCAACTAGGTACTGGGGACTATACCTGTAGTGACTGTCCACCAGGTGCTGGAGAGTGTGGAGGTGCTGTGGGTATTGGGGACTATACCTGTAGTGACTGTCAACCAGGTACTGGGGACTTTACCAGTAGTGACTGTCAACCAGGTACTGGGGACTATACCTGTAGTGACTGTCAACCAGGTACTGGGGACTTTACCTGTAGTGACTGTCAACCAGGTACTGGGGACTATACCTGTAGTGACTGTCAACCAGGTACTGGGGACTATACCTGTAGTGACTGTCAACCAGGTACTGGGGACTATACCTGTAGTGACTGTCAACCAGGTATTGGGGACTATACCTGTAGTGACTGTCAACTAGGTACTGGGGACTATACCTGTAGTGATTGTCCACCAGGTGCTGGAGAGTGTGGAGGTGCTGTGGGTACTGGGGACTATACCTGTAGTGACTGTCAATCAGCTGCTGGAGAGTGTGGAGGTGCTGTGGGAACTGGGGACTATACCTGTAGTGACTGTCAACCAGGTACTGGGGACTATACCTGTAGTGACTGTCAACCAGGTACTGGGGACTATACCTGTAGTGACTGTCAACTAGGTACTGGGGACTATACCTGTAGTAACTGTCAACCAGCTGCTGGAGAGCGTGGAGGTGCTGTGGGTACTGGGGACTATACCTGTAGTGACTGTCAACCAGGTACTAGGGACTATACCTGTAGTGACTGTCAACCAGGTACTGGGGACTATACCTGTAGTGACTGTCAACCAGGTACTGGGGACTTTACCAGTAGTGACTGTCAACCAGGTACTGGGGACTATACCTGTAGTGACTGTCAACCAGCTGCTGGAGAGTGTGGAGGTGCTGTGGGTACTGAGGACTATACCTGTAGTGACTGTCAACCAGGTACTGAGGACTATACCTGTAGTGACTGTCAACCAGGTACTGGGGACTTTACCAGTAGTGACTGTCAACCAGCTGCTGGAGAGTGTGGAGGTGCTGTGGGTACTAGGGACTATACCTGTAGTGACTGTCAACCAGGTACTGGGGACTATACCTGTAGTGACTGTCAACCAGGTACTGGGGACTATACCTGTAGTGACTGTCAACCAGGTACTGGGGACTATACCTGTAGTGACTGTCAACTAGGTACTGGGTACTATACCTGTAGTGACTGTCAACCAGGTACTGGGGACTATACCTGTAGTGACTGTCAACCAGGTACTGAGGACTATACCTGTAGTGACTGTCAACCACGTACTGGGGACTATACCTGTAGTGACTGTCAACCAGGTACTGGGGACTCTACCTGTAGTGACTGTCAACCTGGTACTGAGGACTATACCTGTAGTGACTGTCAACCAGGTACTGAGGACTATACCTGTAATGACTGTCAACCAGGTACTGGGGACTATACCTGTAGAGACTGTCAACCAGGTACTGGGACTATACCTGTAGTGACTGTCAACTAGGTACTGGGACTATACCTGTAGTGACTGTCAACCAGGTGTTGGGAACTATACCTGTGGTGACTGTCAACCAGGTGTTGGGGACTATACCTGAAATGACTGTCAACTAGGTACTGAGGACTATACCTGTAGTGACTGTCAACCAGGTATTGGGGACTATACCTGTAGTGACTGTCAACTAGGTACTGGGGACTATACCTGTAGTGACTGTCCACCAGGTGCTGGAGAGTGTGGAGGTGCTGTGGGTATTGGGGACTATACCTGTAGTGACTGTCAACCAGGTACTGAGGACTATACCGGTAGTGACTGTCAACCAGGTACTGAGGACTATACCTGTAGTGACTGTCAACCAGGTATTGGGGACTATACCTGTAGTGACTGTCAACTAGGTACTGGGGACAATACCTGTAGTGACTGTCCACCAGGTGCTGGAGAGTGTGGAGGTGCTGTGGGTATTGGGGACTATACCTGTAGTGACTGTCAACCAGGCACTGGGGACTTTACCAGTAGTGACTGTCAACCAGGTACTGGGGACTATACCTGTAGTGACTGTCAACCAGGTACTGGGGACTTTACCTGTAGTGACTGTCAACCAGGTACTGGGGACTATACCTGTAGTGACTGTCAACCAGGTACTGGGGACTATACCTGTAGTGACTGTCAACCAGGTACTGGGGACTATACCTGTAGTGACTGTCAACCAGGTATTGGGGACTATACCTGTAGTGACTGTCAACTAGGTACTGGGGACTATACCTGTAGTGATTGTCCACCAGGTGCTGGAGAGTGTGGAGGTGCTGTGGGTACTGGGGACTATACCTGTAGTGACTGTCAATCAGCTGCTGGAGAGTGTGGAGGTGCTGTGGGAACTGGGGACTATACCTGTAGTGACTGTCAACCAGGTACTGGGGACTATACCTGTAGTGACTGTCAACCAGGTACTGGGGACTATACCTGTAGTGACTGTCAACTAGGTACTGGGGACTATACCTGTAGTAACTGTCAACCAGCTGCTGGAGAGCGTGGAGGTGCTGTGGGTACTGGGGACTATACCTGTAGTGACTGTCAACCAGGTACTGAGGACTATACCTGTAGTGACTGTCAACCAGGTACTGGGGACTATACCTGTAGTGACTGTCAACCTGGTACTGGGGACTTTACCAGTAGTGACTGTCAACCAGGTACTGGGGACTATACCTGTAGTGACTGTCAACCAGCTGCTGGAGAGTGTGGAGGTGCTGTGGGTACTGAGGACTATACCTGTAGTGACTGTCAACCAGGTACTGAGGACTATACCTGTAGTGACTGTCAACCAGGTACTGGGGACTTTACCAGTAGTGACTGTCAACCAGCTGCTGGAGAGTGTGGAGGTGCTGTGGGTACTGGGGACTATACCTGTAGTGACTGTCAACCAGGTACTGGGGACTATACCTGTAGTGACTGTCAACCAGGTACTGGGGACTATACCTGTAGTGACTGTCAACCAGGTACTGGGGACTATACCTGTAGTGACTGTCAACTAGGTACTGGGGACTATACCTGTAGTGACTGTCAACCAGGTACTGGGGACTATACCTGTAGTGACTGTCAACCAGGTACTGAGGACTATACCTGTAGTGACTGTCAACCAGGTACTGAGGACTATACCTGTAGTGACTGTCAACCACGTACTGGGGACTATACCTGTAGTGACTGTCAACCAGGTACTGGGGACTCTACCTGTAGTGACTGTCAACCAGGTACTGAGGACTATACCTGTAGTGACTGTCAACCAGGTACTGAGGACTATACCTGTAATGACTGTCAACCAGGTACTGGGGACTATACCTGTAGAGACTGTCAACCAGGTACTGGGACTATACCTGTAGTGACTGTCAACTAGGTACTGGGACTATACCTGTAGTGACTGTCAACCAGGTGTTGGGAACTATACCTGTGGTGACTGTCAACCAGGTGTTGGGGACTATACCTGAAATGACTGTCAACTAGGTACTGGGACTATACCTGTAGTGACTGTCAACCAGGTATTGGGGACTATACCTGAAGTGACTGTCAATCAGGTATTGGGGACTATACCTGTAGTGACTGTCAACCAGGTACTGGGGACTATACCTGTAGTGACTGTCAACCAGGTACTGGGGACTATACCTGTAGTGACTGTCAACCAGGTATTGGGGACTATACCTGTAGTGACTGTCAACTAGGTACTGGGGACCATACCTGTAGTGACTGTCCACCAGGTGCTGGAGAGTGTGGAGGTGCTGTGGGTACTGGGGACTATACCTGTAGTGACTGTCAACCAGGTACTGAGGACTATACCTGTAGTGACTGTCAACCAGGTACTGGGGACTATACCTGTAGTGACTGTCAACCAGGAACTGGGGACTATACCTGTAGTGACTGTCAACCAGGTATTGGGGACTATACCTGTAGTGACTGTCAACTAGGTACTGGGGAGTATACCTGTAGTGACTGTCAATCAGCTGCTGGAGAGTGTGGAGGTGCTGTGGGTACTGGGGACTATACCTGTAGTGACTGTCAACCAGGTACTGAGGACTATACCTGTAGTGACTGTCAACCAGGTACTGGGGACTATACCTGTAGTGACTGTCAACCAGGTACTGGGGACTTTACCAGTAGTGACTGTCAACCAGGTACTGGGGACTATACCTGTAGTGACTGTCAACCAGCTGCTGGAGAGTGTGGAGGTGCTGTGGGTACTGAGGACTATTCCTGTAGTGACTGTCAACCAGGTACTGAGGACTATTCCTGTAGTGACTGTCAACCAGGTACTGAGGACTATACCTGTAGTGACTGTCAACCAGGTACTGGGGACTTTACCAGTAGTGACTGTCAACCAGCTGCTGGAGAGTGTGGAGGTGCTGTGGGTACTGGGGACTATACCTGTAGTGACTGTCAACCAGGTACTGGGGACTATACCTGTAGTGACTGTCAACTAGGTACTGGGGACTATACCTGTAGTGACTGCCAACCAGGTACTGGGGACTATACCTGTAGTGACTGTCAACCAGGTACTGAGGACTATACCTGTAGTGACTGTCAACCAGGTACTGAGGACTATACCTGTAGTGACTGTCAACCAGGTATTGGGGACTATACCTGTAGTGACTGTCAACTAGGTACTGGGGACTATACCTGTAGTGACTGTCCACCAGGTGCTGGAGAGTGTGGAGGTGCTGTGGGTACTGGGGACTATACCTGTAGTGACTGTCAACCAGGTATTGGGGACTATACCTGTAGTGACTGTCAACCAGGTACTGGGGACTTTACCAGTAGTGACTGTCAACCAGGTACTGGGGACTATACCTGTAGTGACTGTCAACCAGGTACTGGGGACTATACCTGTAGTGACTGTCAACCAGGTACTGAGGACTATACCTGTAGTGACTGTCAACCACGTACTGGGGACTATACCTGTAGTGACTGTCAACCAGGTACTGGGGACTCTACCTGTAGTGACTGTCAACCTGGTACTGAGGACTATACCTGTAGTGACTGTCAACCAGGTACTGAGGACTATACCTGTAATGACTGTCAACCAGGTACTGGGGACTATACCTGTAGAGACTGTCAACCAGGTACTGGGACTATACCTGTAGTGACTGTCAACTAGGTACTGGGACTATACCTGTAGTGACTGTCAACCAGGTGTTGGGAACTATACCTGTGGTGACTGTCAACCAGGTGTTGGGGACTATACCTGAAATGACTGTCAACTAGGTACTGAGGACTATACCTGTAGTGACTGTCAACCAGGTATTGGGGACTATACCTGTAGTGACTGTCAACTAGGTACTGGGGACTATACCTGTAGTGACTGTCCACCAGGTGCTGGAGAGTGTGGAGGTGCTGTGGGTATTGGGGACTATACCTGTAGTGACTGTCAACCAGGTACTGAGGACTATACCGGTAGTGACTGTCAACCAGGTACTGAGGACTATACCTGTAGTGACTGTCAACCAGGTATTGGGGACTATACCTGTAGTGACTGTCAACTAGGTACTGGGGACTATACCTGTAGTGACTGTCCACCAGGTGCTGGAGAGTGTGGAGGTGCTGTGGGTATTGGGGACTATACCTGTAGTGACTGTCAACCAGGTACTGGGGACTTTACCAGTATTGACTGTCAACCAGGTACTGGGGACTATACCTGTAGTGACTGTCAACCAGGTACTGGGGACTTTACCTGTAGTGACTGTCAACCAGGTACTGGGGACTATACCTGTAGTGACTGTCAACCAGGTACTGGGGACTATACCTGTAGTGACTGTCAACCAGGTACTGGGGACTATACCTGTAGTGACTGTCAACCAGGTATTGGGGACTATACCTGTAGTGACTGTCAACTAGGTACTGGGGACTATACCTGTAGTGATTGTCCACCAGGTGCTGGAGAGTGTGGAGGTGCTGTGGGTACTGGGGACTATACCTGTAGTGACTGTCAATCAGCTGCTGGAGAGTGTGGAGGTGCTGTGGGAACTGGGGACTATACCTGTAGTGACTGTCAACCAGGTACTGGGGACTATACCTGTAGTGACTGTCAACCAGGTACTGGGGACTATACCTGTAGTGACTGTCAACTAGGTACTGGGGACTATACCTGTAGTAACTGTCAACCAGCTGCTGGAGAGCGTGGAGGTGCTGTGGGTACTGGGGACTATACCTGTAGTGACTGTCAACCAGGTACTGAGGACTATACCTGTAGTGACTGTCAACCAGGTACTGGGGACTATACCTGTAGTGACTGTCAACCAGGTACTGGGGACTTTACCAGTAGTGACTGTCAACCAGGTACTGGGGACTATACCTGTAGTGACTGTCAACCAGCTGCTGGAGAGTGTGGAGGTGCTGTGGGTACTGAGGACTATACCTGTAGTGACTGTCAACCAGGTACTGAGGACTATACCTGTAGTGACTGTCAACCAGGTACTGGGGACTTTACCAGTAGTGACTGTCAACCAGCTGCTGGAGAGTGTGGAGGTGCTGTGGGTACTGGGGACTATACCTGTAGTGACTGTCAACCAGGTACTGGGGACTATACCTGTAGTGACTGTCAACCAGGTACTGGGGACTATACCTGTAGTGACTGTCAACCAGGTACTGGGGACTATACCTGTAGTGACTGTCAACTAGGTACTGGGGACTATACCTGTAGTGACTGTCAACCAGGTACTGGGGACTATACCTGTAGTGACTGTCAACCAGGTACTGAGGACTATACCTGTAGTGACTGTCAACCAGGTACTGAGGACAATACCTGTAGTGACTGTCAACCACGTACTGGGGACTATACCTGTAGTGACTGTCAACCAGGTACTGGGGACTCTACCTGTAGTGACTGTCAACCAGGTACTGAGGACTATACCTGTAGTGACTGTCAACCAGGTACTGAGGACTATACCTGTAATGACTGTCAACCAGGTACTGGGGACTATACCTGTAGAGACTGTCAACCAGGTACTGGGACTATACCTGTAGTGACTGTCAACTAGGTACTGGGACTATACCTGTAGTGACTGTCAACCAGGTGTTGGGAACTATACCTGTGGTGACTGTCAACCAGGTGTTGGGGACTATACCTGAAATGACTGTCAACTAGGTACTGGGACTATACCTGTAGTGACTGTCAACCAGGTATTGGGGACTATACCTGAAGTGACTGTCAATCAGGTATTGGGGACTATACCTGTAGTGACTGTCAACCAGGTACTGGGGACTATACCTGTAGTGACTGTCAACCAGGTACTGGGGACTATACCTGTAGTGACTGTCAACCAGGTATTGGGGACTATACCTGTAGTGACTGTCAACTAGGTACTGGGGACCATACCTGTAGTGACTGTCCACCAGGTGCTGGAGAGTGTGGAGGTGCTGTGGGTACTGGGGACTATGCCTGTAGTGACTGTCAACCAGGTACTGAGGACTATATCTGTAGTGACTGTCAACCAGGTACTGGGGACTATACCTGTAGTGACTGTCAACCAGGTACTGGGGACTATACCTGTAGTGACTGTCAACCAGGTATTGGGGACTATACCTGTAGTGACTGTCAACTAGGTACTGGGGAGTATACCTGTAGTGACTGTCAATCAGCTGCTGGAGAGTGTGGAGGTGCTGTGGGTACTGGGGACTATACCTGTAGTGACTGTCAACCAGGTACTGAGGACTATACCTGTAGTGACTGTCAACCAGGTACTGGGGACTATACCTGTAGTGACTGTCAACCAGGTACTGGGGACTTTACCAGTAGTGACTGTCAACCAGGTACTGGGGACTATACCTGTAGTGACTGTCAACCAGCTGCTGGAGAGTGTGGAGGTGCTGTGGGTACTGAGGACTATACCTGTAGTGACTGTCAACCAGGTACTGAGGACTATACCTGTAGTGACTGTCAACCAGGTACTGAGGACTATACCTGTAGTGACTGTCAACCAGGTACTGGGGACTTTACCAGTAGTGACTGTCAACCAGCTGCTGGAGAGTGTGGAGGTGCTGTGGGTACTGGGGACTATACCTGTAGTGACTGTCAACCAGGTACTGGGGACTATACCTGTAGTGACTGTCAACTAGGTACTGGGGACTATACCTGTAGTGACTGTCAACCAGGTACTGGGGACTATACCTGTAGTGACTGTCAACCAGGTACTGAGGACTATACCTGTAGTGACTGTCAACCAGGTACTGAGGACTATACCTGTAGTGACTGTCAACCAGGTATTGGGGACTATACCTGTAGTGACTGTCAACTAGGTACTGGGGACTATACCTGTAGTGACTGTCCACCAGGTGCTGGAGAGTGTGGAGGTGCTGTGGGTACTGGGGACTATACCTGTAGTGACTGTCAACCAGGTATTGGGGACTATACCTGTAGTGACTGTCAACCAGGTACTGGGGACTTTACCAGTAGTGACTGTCAACCAGGTACTGGGGACTATACCTGTAGTGACTGTCAACCAGGTACTGGGGACTTTACCTGTAGTGACTGTCAACCAGGTACTGGGGACTATACCTGTAGTGACTGTCAACTAGGTACTGGGGACTATACCTGTAGTGATTGTCCACCAGGTGCTGGAGAGTGTGGAGGTGCTGTGGGTACTGGGGACTATACCAGTAGTGACTGTCAACCAGGTACTGGGGACTATACCTCTAGTGACTGTCAACCAGCTGCTGGAGAGTGTGGAGGTGCTGTGGGTACTGGGGACTATACCTGTAGTGACTGTCAACCAGGTATTGGGGACTATACCTGTAGTGACTGTCAACCAGGTACTGGGGACTTTACCTGTAGTGACTGTCAACCAGGTACTGGGGACTATACCTGTAGTGACTGTCAACCAGGTACTGGGGACTATACCTGTAGTGACTGTCAACTAGGTACTGGGGATTATACCTGTAGTGACTGTCAACCAGGTATTGGGGACTATACCTGTAGTGACTGTCAACTAGGTACTGGGGACTATACCTGTAGTGATTGTCCACCAGGTGCTGGAGAGTGTGGAGGTGCTGTGGGTACTGGGGACTATACCAGTAGTGACTGTCAACCAGGTACTGGGGACTATACCTTTAGTGACTGTCAACCAGCTGCTGGAGAGTGTGGAGGTGCTGTGGGTATTGGGGACTATACCTGTAGTGACTGTCAACCAGGTACTTGGGACTATACCTATAGTGACTGTCAACTAGGTACTGGGGACTATACTTGTAGTGACTGTCAGCCAGGAATTGGGGACTATACCTGTAGTGACTGTCAACCAGGTACTGGGGACTATACCTGTAGTGACTGTCAACTAGGTACTGGGGACTATTCCTGTAGTGACTGTCCACCAGGTACTGGGGACTATACCTGTAGTGACTGTCAACTAGGTACTGGGGACTATACCTGTAGTGACTGTCAACTAGGTACTGGGGACTATACCTGTAGTGACTGTCCACCAGGTGCTGGAGAGTGTGGAGGTGCTGTGGGTACTGGGGACTATACCTGTAGTGACTGTCCACCAGGTACTGGGGACTATACCTGTAGTGACTGTCAACCAGGTACTGGGGACTATACCTGTAGTGACTGTCCACCAGCTGCTGGAGAGTGTGGAGGTGCTGTGGATAGGTTGGTCTGGTGAAGATGGCTATGAGGTTGCAGGTGTAGGCGCCACTGATGATGAGACAATAGAGGTACCACACACCGACGAACATCCTCCGCCACACTGTGCGGGGGAGAACCGGCAAGCTCTGGTTCAGTGGTCCTCTCAGTAGGTAGAGCCAGCCGGAGACCACGCCGCCCACCATGGCCGCCCCCGCCACACGCTCCTGCACACGTCAACATTTATGTTAATTTCCAACGAAAAATAATTAAACCTGCGGAAGATGGCATCAATGTTAACTCTTCCTGAACACCAGTAATGAATGATTTGTCAACATATTTCGCAATGCAGTCCTCGTCCACTTTCTGGTGTCTAGTGTCTCAGGCCTCGTACACTGTTAGAAATAACCAATAGTTTTATACATTCTTGTATTTTATACAACCTTTGTATTAACCAAAGTAGTTACTAAAATTACTAGCTTGTAAATTTAATCATTATCATGATTTATTCACTGCCAAATTCTTCCTAGTCAGAGTGACGACGTGAGGAACGACAGGCAGTAACATGAATTCTCTCCACATTTAGTTGGATTTATAACAAGAATCTAGTTTATCATTTGCTTTACTAAAGATAGTTCCTTACTAATAAGTTTAATTTCGTAGTATACTACTACTTACTGGAACTCCCTTATTTAATTAATATCAAACATTCTAGAGGAAATTACTTAAATGTAAATGATTTTATTTTTAATTTCCTCGATTAGCTACACAACCTTAATAAACCAATTTATGTTACAAGAAATTCTATTTTATCACAGAAGAATTTAATGTGATATTAATCCTCGTCATTACTTCTTCCTTTGTTAGTCAATTGCGATATATACATATACATTTATGCTCGAGATGTCTATCGAGAGCCGCGCATGCGCAATAAGGAAGAGGGGGAAGACGAGAGAGCGTCACTAGACACGCGAGTATACACGAAAGAGCACGACTCGGACGCCATTGACAGCGTGTAACAGAGCTACGTTTTACCTACTTATTTCGCTCCCACGATATGTTGAGCGGTGCCACGTTATTTGGCACAATAGCCGTGTCCCAGACTATCATATCTGCAATTCCAGAGTTACCGTCTTTCAAGCAGCAGCTGGAGGACGAAGAATTGCTCAAGTCTCCACATCAACGGACACGCGGCTCGGCAGCTAGGTTTATCTGTTTGTTATCATGTGGCTACAGTTAACATTTAGACTAGCAGTCGTTAGGCCGAATGTAAACCAATACAATCCCTACCAAGGCGACGTCAACCGAGGTGCTAGGCTTCCCCACCGTTTCGTGCAACAATTTGCCTTATGCAACACGTCGTCGGTGGAGCGTACCAACTGATTACACCTCACTAGATTTACAGCTAAGCTGTCCCTTTTTTATCTGTAGCAATAACTGTAGTTATAGTAGTGATCTCTCAAAGAGATCAATTATACTAACCCATTGATTTACTGATGTTAATCAACATTTCAACAGTATATTGGGTGCATTTAATTATAATCAATATTATATATTCAACCTTGTTTACTTTCATATTTGATTTACTCTGGTGAAGAACCAGCACCAGAATAATGCTAGGGATGTATTCATCTTTTAGCATGTAACCCCCCAATTTTGTGTACGGTAATTTGACTCCATTTATATGAGATTTACAGTCTTATTAAGATCCATAGGACACTAGTTCTTGGGATCAGTTTTTCCATTGCTTTAATTTGTTTTCCACTTTTTCTCAAAAAGTGGTGGTCCTTCATTGCTATCGAAGAATATATATATATATATATATATATATATATATATATATATATATATATATATATATATATATATATATATATATATATATATATATATATATATATATATATATATATATATATATGTCGTATCTAGTTGCCAGAACGCACTTCTCAGCCTACTATGCAAGACCCGATTTGCCTAATAAGCCTAGTTTTCATGAATTATTTATTTTTCGACTACCTAACCTAACCTAACCTAACTTTCTCGGCTACCTAACCTAACCTAACCTATAAAGATAGGTTAGGTTAGGTTAGGTAGGGTTGGTTAGGTTAGGTAGGGTTGGTTAGGTTCGGTCATATATCTACGTTAATTTTAACTAAAATAAAAAAAATTGACCTCATACATAATGAAATAGGTAGCTTTATCATTTCATAAGAAAAAAAATTGAGAAAATATATTAATTCAGGAAAACTTGGCTTATTAGGCAAATCAGGCCTTGCATAGTAGGCTGAGAAGTGCGTTCTGGCTACTAGGTACGACATATATATATATATATATATATATATATATATATATATATATATATATATATATATATATATATATATATTAGTATATTTTGGTAGCAGTCTTTCCTGTAGACATATATTATTAAATATGACCGAAAAAGTAAGATTAATAATTCTAACACGAATTTTCTCAATCTTTCGTACATTTCTTTTCACTGTTGGAGGTAAATCAAAAATCAATTCTCCAAAATTCATTTTTATTTCTAGTCTGACGCGACACGAGCGCGTTTCGTAAAACTTATTACATTTTCAAAGACTTTAGTTCACAAATACACAACTGAATAGAACTTACGCATCTCCGATTTTATATCTACATTTGAGTGAGGTGGAAGGGGTGATGTGGCATTAACACAAGACAGAACAAGAAATGGCATTAATAGGGTATTAATTTCATCAACACAAGACAGAACAAGAGGTGATATTAATAGGGTATTAATTTCATCAACACAAGACAGAACACGAAACAATGGGTATTGAATAGAAGTGTTTGTAGAAAGCCTATTGGTCCATATTTCTTGATGCTTCTATATTGGAGCGGAGTCTTGAGGTGGGTAGAATATAGTTGTGCATTAATTGGCTGTTGATTGCTGGTGTTGACTTCTTGATGTGTAGTGCCTCGCAAACGTCAAGCCGCCTGCTATCGCTGTATCTATCGATGATTTCTGTGTTGTTTACTAGGATTTCTCTGGCGATGGTTTGGTTGTGGGAAGAGATTATATGTTCCTTAATGGAGCCCTGTTGCTTATGCATCGTTAAACGCCTAGAAAGAGATGTTGTTGTTTTGCCTATATACTGGGTTTTTTGGAGCTTACAGTCCCCAAGAGGGCATTTGAAGGCATAGACGACGTTAGTCTCTTTTATAGCGTTCTGTTTTGTGTCTGGAGAGTTTCTCATGAGTAGGCTGGCCGTTTTTCTGGTTTTATAGTAAATCGTCAGTTGTATCCTCTGATTTCTGTCTGTAGGGATAACGTTTCTATTAACAATATCTTTCAGGACCCTTTCCTCCGTTTTATGAGCTGTGGAAAAGAACTAACTAACTAAGTTAACTGATCGAAACTGTGAACGCCAAGAAATCCGGACTCCACCTGCCAAAGATCATTGGGGAATATAAACCCGGATATGCGTATGGAAATGTCAAGACACACAAGCCTGGAAACCCACTTCGGCCAATCATTAGCCAGATACCCACACCCACGTACAGACTGGCGAAGCGACTCAACGGCCTGCTGACTCCTTCTGTTCCTTGTGCCTTCAGCCTGAAGTCTCCAAAGGAATTTGTTGACTTACTGCGGGGCACACGGGCCACAGGGATAAGAGCCTCGTTGGACGTAGAATCGCTGTTTACCAACGTACCTGTGGACGAGACAATCGGGATGATAGCCGACAGAGTGTATCGTGATCCAGCCTGTACTCCTCTTGACATACCAGAAAATATTCTGAAGAAACTACTCCAAGCTTGTACTAAAGAGGCACCCTTCTTGAGCCCGGATGGGCACATGTCTAAGCAAGTAGATGGGGTCGCCATGGGTTCTCCCCTAGGTGTCCTGTTTGCAAACTTCTACATGGGTACCATCGAGCAAAAAGTCTTAGTCGACATGAAATTGAAACCGGCCATATACTGCAGGTATGTTGATGACATTTTTTCACAGGTACCTGATGTCAGACATCTGCAGGAGCTGAAGGAGGCATTTGAGCAGAGTTCCGTGTTGCGTTTCACTTACGAGATGGAAAAGGATGGGAAGCTGCCCTTTCTAGATGTAACAGTCATGGAAAAGAGCGGAGGTTTCCACACTGCAGTCTACACTAAGGAAACGAACATAGGAATGTGCCTAAATGCCAACAGCGACTGCCCAGACAGGTACAAGAGGAGTGTTGTTAACGCATATGTCGACCGTGCTCTCAGCCACAGCTCAGAATGGAAGCAAGTCGACGAAGAACTCTGTAGGGTAAGGCAGGTCCTAGTCAACAACGGCTTCTCCAATGGTTTCGTCGAAGACATCATAAGAAGGAAAGTGAAACGCCATGCATCCTCTGAAGAGACAACAAACACAACACCTATACCCCCTATTAGACTATTTTACAGGAACTTCTTTTCCACAGCTCATAAAACGGAGGAAAGGGTCCTGAAAGATATTGTTAATAGAAACCTTATCCCTACAGACAGAAATCAGAGGATACAACTGACGATTTACTATAAAACCAGAAAAACGGCCAGCCTACTCATGAGAAACTCTCCAGACACAAAACAGAACGCTATAAAAGAGACTAACGTCGTCTATGCCTTCAAATGCCCTCTTGGGGACTGTAAGCTCCAAAAAACCCAGTATATAGGCAAAACAACAACATCTCTTTCTAGGCGTTTAACGATGCATAAGCAACAGGGCTCCATTAAGGAACATATAATCTCTTCCCACAACCAAACCATCGCCAGAGAAATCCTAGTAAACAACACAGAAATCATCGATAGATACAGCGATAGCAGGCGGCTTGACGTTTGCGAGGCACTACACATCAAGAAGTCAACACCAGCAATCAACGGCCAATTAATGCACAACTATATTCTACCCACCTCAAGACTCCGCTCCAATATAGAAGCATCAAGAAATATGGACCAATAGGCTTTCTACAAACACTTCTATTCAATACCCATTGTTTCGTGTTCTGTCTTGTGTTGATGAAATTAATACCCTATTAATATCACCTCTTGTTCTGTCTTGTGTTGATGAAATTAATACCCTATTAATGCCATTTCTTGTTCTGTCTTGTGTTAATGCCACATCACCCCTTCCACCTCACTCAAATGTAGATATAAAATCGGAGATGCGTAAGTTCTATTCAGTTGTGTATTTGTGAACTAAAGTCTTTGAAAATGTAATAAGTTTTACGAAACGCGCTCGTGTCGCGTCAGACTAGAAATAAAAATGAATTTTGGAGAATTGATTTTTGATTTACCTCCAACAGTGAAAAGAAATGTACGAAAGATTGAGAAAATTCGTGTTAGAATTATTAATCTTACTTTTTCTGTCATATTTAATAATAATAATATATATATATATATATATATATATATATATATATATATATATATATATATATATATATATATATATATATATATATATATATATATATATATGTCGTACCTAATAGCCAGAACGCACTTCTATGCCTACTATTCAAGGCCCGATTTGCCTAATAAGCCAAGTTTTCATGAATTAGTATATTTTCTCTAATTTTTTTCTTATGAAATTATAAAGCTACCCATTTCATTACGTATGACGTCAATTTTTTTTTATTGGAGTTAAAATTAATGTAGATATGTGACCGAACCTAACCAACCCTACCTAACCTAACCTAACCTATCTTTATCGGTTAGGTTAGGTTAGGTAGCCGAAAACGTTAGGTTAGGTTAGGTTAGGTAGGTTAGGTAGTCGAAAAACAATTAATTCATGAAAACTTGGCTTATTAGGCAAATCGGGCCTTGAATAGTAGGCATAGAAGTGCGTTCTGGCTACTAGGTACGACATATATATATATATATATATATATATATATATATATATATATATATATATATATATATATATATATATATATATATTTAATTATTAGTTCTCAGAGCTCAAAACAATAGTTACTGGAGTCAGGTTTTCCCCCACAAAATTTTGGTCCTTAACGAACCGGATGAATCATAATTAATATTAAAATCTATACTGGTTCTCAGCGACCAAAACAAAATTTTGGTCCTTCGAACCTAGATAGCTGAAAATTAAGCTATCATTAATCATTATTAATTACCTATTTACTAACACCAACTAGTGTGTTAATATTATTAGGTTATTTACCAGTATATTTATTATTTACGGCTGTCAGCAGACTGCCCATATTACAGCCTGAAACTTATTAATTATTATCAACATTTCCTATAATACTTTATGTATAAAGTAGCCTTAGTGTTATATATTTATAAATTTTCACTTGTGTTTCTAAGCACAAACATATATATCAAAACAAAAAATCCCAAAAACATAGCACTATATTTCTATATTACTGCACCATTGCATATATATGCCAACCTTTGATGAGGTAGGATATTTAGACTGTAATTGTACTAATGTTTGTACAAATGCAGCCTAAACCATTTAGTCATTCCTAGGTAGGAATTATTTAGCGAGTACTGTACTAGACAGTACTGGTGTACATACATATTATTTAGATTATGCTGACCCTGATTTAGGGTGGGATCATCAAAACCTTTTTTCTGCTTTTAACATATTATTCGTGTATTATTTTTTGAGTACTGCCGAATGTTCACTGTTGGATCGAATGGTGATAATTGATGAGCTAGCCGGACGAAAATTCAATAGTGGCATTCGAGTACTACTCAAAATATTAGCTATCTATTGTTAGGTAGGTAACTTAACCTCTAAACGAGGTAGTATAGTCTATTCAAATACATTAGGCTATTATATTGATATTGAACTCCATTGAATGAGCCAATATCCCAGTTACGTCAGTAACAACTATTTACTATTAAACCAGCCCTTACCCAGCAACATGGAAGCAGCTGACAAAATGAAAAGGACCCTTATCGGTCTGAAAGGTCACTTGACCCGACAGATTACCAAGTGTCAAAATCTGTCACAACAGTCACCTGTTGACTACACTGAATTAGAGGACTTACTTCAAGTTGCCGAAAGTAAATTCGAGCATATTAAGCAACATATGAATCTGTACTTGTCAGAACTTTACAAAACTTCAATAGGTGAAACTGAACTTGAGGACATTTTCAATGTTTTAGCCCAGTACGAAGATGATGTACAGGTTAAACTTCAACCCTTTAAAAAGCCAATTGCTAAAAACAAATTAACAACATCCTCTACTTAACATCCAGATCTTGGTGTCAAATTACCTCAGATCAATATACCCACATTCTCTGGTAACGAGAATGAGAGTTGGGATGATTTCTGGAGTAAATTCGTGGATGCAGTAGACTCTAAAGCTGACATCCCTCAAACAACCAAGTTCACTTATTTACAAGGCTTGTTACGAAATGAAGCCTTGAAGGTGATCTCTAACATAACACTGACCAGTGATGGTTACGACCTAGCTGTTCAATTGCTTAAGAGCAACTACGATAACAAAGAAAAGACTATTACTATCCTTGTCCAAAAATTACTGGATTTACCATGTGCTAATAATTCTACAGATTCTCTCCAAACTTTCAGACTAGAGTTAGAATCGTTACTCAAGGCCTTAAGCCTTAAAGTCCAAATTCAAACTGCTGAATGGATGACAAAAGTAGTTGTAAGGTGCAAATTACCAAGAGAAACTTTAGATAAATTGTGTACTATATACAATAAAACCTCTCTGACCATGAATGAAATTACAGAAGGTTTACATACCCTTGTCGAAAGACAAAGAGTCAATCAAGATGGGAAGAGTGTTTCAAACTTCTCTACTAACTCTCATCATAAACCCCAACGTACTGCAACTACTGTAGTAAAACCAGATTTCAATAAATCATCTCCGAAATGGAAATGTAGGTACATACACAGTGAACCCTATAAACCCCGTAGTGAGCACCACTCCTACGACTTCTACAGTGAAATGGTGTTTGTTCTGCAATAATGAACATCTTACTTATAAGTGTAGTACTTATCCAGACCATAAAACCCGAATTCATCGTTTGCAAGAATTACACAGATGCACAAGGTGCACGGGTCCTCATGACCCCAATAGCTGTACTGTTTCCTTACGTATGTGCAATAAGTGCCACAAGGGTAGACACCATTACTCTTTGTGTGGTAGTGATCAATCAAGATCAACCAATCTTCATAAGAAGACTATCAATTCTACTTCTGTACAGTATTGCAAGGTGCATCAAGACATAAGTATACTTGCAACAGAGTCGAATAACGCAACTACGTTACCAACAGCTCAATAAAAATTAATCAATAAGAGATCTAAAATTTCCACTCGTGGTCTCTTTGACCAAGGTTCACAGAAAACCTTTATTTCTCAACAGCTAGTTGATCAGTTGAAACTGAAGCCTATTGCTCGAGTGAATTTGAATATCTCTGGATTCCTAACCAATAGTGGACCTCATGACTACCAGGTTGTTAAAGTCTTGGTACGTTTAGGAGGCTGCACCAGCCCAATTTAAGCCATAGTCGTTGACAAGCTCCCCTCAGATTTATATGTTACAGGTCTTGCTCAAACAGTCAAATTTCTTAAATGCAGCGGTATTAGGCTAGCGGATCATAAAATAAGTACAGACTATCTCAACGATGTAGGTATTCTTATTGGAGCTGACTTTTATTATAGATTTATTACTGGATGTACCAGGCAACGAGGTGTAAACTTGTTTCTGTCAGCTGGGGGTAAACTACTCACAGGACCAGTGTTGATCCAACAACATTCTAAATCTACTAGTAATCAACCAACTAATTCAATAGTGGCGTGACTAGGCCTAGAGCAGTCACCACTAGATGTCAGAGACGAAACTGAGGATGATGAGTCCAATGCCCCTGTTCACAAATTATGGGATTTGGACACCTTAGGCATAGTCCCTGATCAACCCAGTCCAGATGACACATGGATGTATCAACAATATCTTGATACTGTGATTTTCCAAGATAATCAATATTGGGTGAGACTCCCGTGGAAGCTGAACGACCCACAGCTTCCAGTAAATTATTTCATGGCCTCAACCCAATTAAATTCTCAATTAGCTAGGCTACGGAAGCAACCAGATAAATTGCAACTGTATCATGCTTTAATACAGCAACAACTTGCTAACAAATTTATAGAAGTTGTTGAAGAAGACAACCATAAGACAGGCCATTATTTGCCACATCATGCTGTCCTGAAAGATTCAGTTACAACACCAATCAGGATTGTATTTAATTGTAGTGCCAAATTAAAGGCAGACAGCGTGTCACTAAATGATTGTCTACAAACTGGACCTAGCCTAACCCAAAGACTACAAGATGTCTTATTACGATTTCGCTCTGGTGTTTTTGCCTATACATCCGACATTAGTAAAGCCTTTTTAAGAGTAGGCTTACAAGAGACGGATCGTGATTTTACTAAATTTCTCTGGGTGAAAGATCCACAGGATCCTAACAGCAAAATCATTACTTATAGATTTGCCTCAGTACTGTGCGGAGCGACATCTTCACCATTCTTACTCCAGGCTACTCTGGATACACATCTTAAGAAGTCTAATAGCCCCTACAAGACTGAGATTAGCAACAATTTATACATTGACAATTTTCAAGGAACCACTAATGATGAGAATAAACAGGTGGAAATCTACCATGAGGCTAATCGTGAACTGTTGGGAGCTAACATGCCTCTTTAATCGTGGGCCTCCAATAATAAACAACTCAACCAAATAATCAAGGAAGAATTCCCTGATTATAAGGTACCTCACAAATTGAAAGTCTTAGGTATGGAGTGGAATACTTCCACAGACAAATTGAATATCAAGTCGGTGGATTTCAATCATTCACCTCTAACCATGAGAAAACTACTCTCCCATGTCAGCAAGCCATTTGACCCTTTAGGCCTACTCAGTCATATTCTAATTAAGGGTAAACTCCTTATGCAGGAGTGCTGGCAAAGGAATTTGAGGTGGGATGAAACGTTGCCGGAGGATCTCCAAGAAAAATGGCAGCAGTTGATTCCTGATTACAACAAACTTAGTATTCTACAGTTTCCCCAAAATACCTTAGGACTAAATTTACCCACAAATTTACATGTATTCTGCGATGCTTCAGGCAAAGCGTATGGCTCAGTAGCCTATCTAGTTAATACTCAACAATCATTTTTGCTTACATCTAAGGCAAGGGTAGCCCCGATTAAAAGGAGGTCACTACCCAAATGGAATTAACTGCCTTATTAGTAGGTGTAAGACTGGCTCATTGCCTGATCAAAACCCTCAGTAATGTTCACCTTGGTGAAATAGTAGTGTGGTCAGACAATGAGGCAGTATTGTAGTGGGTAAAAAACGATAACAACAAAACTCCCTATGTCAGCAATCGAGTAAGGGAAATTCGAGAATTGTCTGGTGGTTATAAATTAAGACATGTCCCAACCAAGGACAATCCAGCTGACTATTTATCCAGAGGTTTGACTTAAAGAAATTAGTTAAAACCGAGATGTGGTTTAATGGACCCCAATGGCTAGTTAGTGGTCAGTGGCCCCAACAGAAGCCACAAGTCATTGTGACCAATGTCACTACCCCTGTTGTGGATCCAAAACCCCCTTGAATTTTAGCTATCAATCCTCATCGTTATTCCAATTTATGCAAATTACTAAGAGTTACAGAAATGGTATTTGATTCATCAACAAGATGGGGATCAAGTATCGATTTCCTAGTTCCATCAAATATTGGGTCAAACAAGCTCACCAAGAGACTTATGGGAAGGAATATGAACATCTCCCAGAAAGGTTGAGTAAGTCTCTGGGTATCTGGCTTGACTCAGATAACTATAACATCTTGAGATGCGGTGGACGTCTGCTTCACGCAGAAATAAATTTAGATACGAAGAATCCTATACTTCTTCCACGTCATCACATCATTACTAAACTCATAGTTTTACATTACCATGAGCATAATACATTGCATGGTGAAGTATTAGATACTTTTACTGAAATCAGACAACGTTTTTGGCTTCCCCAAGGTCGCTAAACTGTCAAATCCTTAATCAAGTCTTGTGTAATCTGCAAGAGATATGATGCTCGAGTGTGTCCTTATCCAGGGCCACCGCCCCTACCTAAGGAGCGAGTCGTCCACCTTCGTCCCTTTGAAACCACAGGTGTCGACTATACAGGAGCACTAATTTTAACAGGCACACCGGACAAGATTCCAGTGAAAGCCTACATTTGCCTTTTCACGTGTGCTACCACACGCGGAGTACATTTAGAAGTCACTTCTGACATGAGTGCAGAAGCCTTTCGCAGATTTGCTGCACGAAGATCTTGCCCAAATTAATGATCTCAGATAATGGATCTAACTTCGTGGCAGGAGAAGCTTGCTTACAAGAAATATGGTACCATCCAGAAGTACACTCTGTGCTCAAACAGAGACAATGCTATTGGAAATTTATTCCTCCAAGAGCACCATGGCACGGCGGTTTTTACGAAAGAATGGTGGGAACTGTTGAGAAATGCCTAAGAAAAAACCTTACACAGCAGAAAATTAAGCTCACCGAGTTACAGACCCTTGTCGTGGAAATTGAAGCACGAGTCAACAACAGACCTCTAACCTACTTAACAGAAGATTTCTCCCAAAGAGAACCCCCTAAGCCCCTCTCATTTGATTCATGGTGGTCTTCTGAGCCCTCTAATATCTCTAGGAGACGAGGATCCAGCTGACCCTTCGTGTGTCAAAGCAAGAGACTTGGTGGAGAGTTATAAACACCTTTCAAGAATAATAGAGAAATGGAATGAGGTCTGGACACGTGAATATTTAACTGCTTTAAGAGAATATCATTATGGAGCTGCAAGCCCATATAATAAAGTTCAACTTAAACCAGGTGATCTTGTCCTAGTAGACAGTGATGGACCCAGGTCAGATTGGCCTATAGGTAAAATTGTTGACATCCATCCTGACTGCCATGGTATTTTACGAATTGTTAAAGTTCAGTGTTGAGGCACTACTACCTTGAAAACACTAGAGAAATTAGTACCTTTAGAGTTAGCAGAACACGAGTGTTCTACATATATACCTGTAACCCAAGTTTCAGAGAACAATGGTTCTACTCAACCGAGCACAAGACCATCAAGAGTCACTGTTCAGAACTGCAAACAGAAACTTAAACAATATTTTGATTCTATTCAAGAGTAGATAACTTATCATTTAAACTTGAGGTGACCACGCTGATGCAGTGATCAGTTGACGTCCAGTAATTAGTTACGAGTCATAGTGACCATGGACAGTAGCCTCACTGTATTGATGAGGTCTCCTTAATCTTAAATGAACCAATTATTCATAATTTATTTTTTGTTAATATCCTTCTGTCTCTTACAAAGGAATTTTTCAATAATTTTCAATGTTTATTTACGTCCCCATGTTGACTCAGAGTCATCTACCACAGATTTGGGACATTCGTTAGGTGCGTACTAACCTACTAACCATGAATATAACTTCAGGATAGAGAAACAGGTGTATGTTAGTACTAATACCTGAACTACGACCCGAGTTTTCTCTCCCCGGAGTTATGTTAGAAATAACAAATAGTTTTATACATCCTTGTATTTTATACAACCTTTGTATTAACCAAGTAGTTACTAAAATTACTAGCTTGTAAATTTAATCATTATCATGATTTATTCATTGCCAAATTCTTCCTAGTCAGAGTGACGACGTGAGGAACGACAGGCAGTAACATGAATTCTCTCCACATTTAGTTGGATTTACAACAAGAATCTAGTTTATCATTTGCTTTACTAAAGATTACTAATAAGTTTAATTTCGTAGTATACTACTACTTACTGGAACTCCCTTATTTAATTAATATCAAACATTCTAGAGGAAATTACTTAAATGTAAATGATTTTATTTTTAATTTCCTCGATTAGCTACACAACCTTAATAAACCAATTTATGTTACAAGAAATTCTATTTTATCACAGAAGAATTTAATGTGATATTAATCCTCGTCATTACTTCTTCCTTTCTTAGTCAATTGCGATATATACATATACATTTACGCTCGAGATGTCTATCGAGAGCCGCGCATGCGCAATAAGGAAGAGGGGGAAGACGAGAGAGCGTCACTAGACACGCGAGTATACACGAAAGAGCACGACTCGGACGCCATTGACAGCGTGTAACAGAGCTACGTTTTACCTACTTATTTCGCTCCCACGATATGTTGAGCGGTGCCACGTTATTTGGCACAATAGCCGTGTCCCAGACTATCATATCTGCAATTCCAGAGTTACCGTCTTTCAAGCAGCAGCTGGAGGACGAAGAATTGCTCAAGTCTCCACATCAACGGACACGCGGCTCGGCAGCTAGGTTTATCTGTTGCTATCATGTGGCTACAGTTAACATTTAGACTAGCAGTCGTTAGGCCGAATGTAAACCAATACAATCCCTACCAAGGCGACGTCAACCGAGGTGCTAGGCTTCCCCACCGTTTCGTGCAACAATTTGCCTTATGCAACACGTCGTCGGTGGAGCGTACCAACTGATTACACCTCACTAGATTTACAGCTAAGCTGTCCCTTTTTTATCTGTAGCAATAACTGTAGTTATAGTAGTGATCTCTTAAAGAGATCAATTATACTAACCCATTGATTTACTGATGTTATTCAACATTTCAACAGTATTTTGGGTGCATTTAATTACAATCAATATTATATATTCAACCTTGTTTACTTTCATATTTGATTTACTCTGGTGAAGAAACCAGCACCAGAATAATGCTAGGGATGTATTCATCTTTTAGCATGTAACCCCCCAATTTTGTGTAAGTTAATTTGACTCCATTTATATAAGAATTACAGTCTTACTAAGATCCATAGGACACTAGTTCTTGGGATCAGTTTTTCCATTGCTTTAATTTGTTTTCCACTTTTTCTCAAAAAGTGGTGGTCCTTCATTGCTATCTATCTATCTATATATATATATATATATATATATTATATATATATATATATATATATATATATATATATATTATATATATATATATATATATATATATATATATATATATGTCGTACCTAGTAGCCAGAACGCACTTCTCAGCCTACTATGCAAGGCCCGATTTGCCTAATAAGCCAAGTTTTCACGAATTAATGGTTTTTCGACTACCTAACCTACCTAAACCTAACCTAACCTAGCTTTTTCGGCTACCTAACCTAACCTATCCTATTAAGATAGGTTAGGTTAGGTTAGGTAGGGTTGGTTAGGTTCGGTCATATATCTACGTTAATTTTAACTCAAATAAAAAAACATTGACCTCATACATAATGAAATGGGTAGCTTTATCATTTCATAAGAAAAAAATTAGAGAAAATATATTAATTCAGGAAAACTTGGCTTATTAGGCAAATCGGGCCTTGCATAGTAGGCTGAGAAGTGCATTCTGGCTACTAGGTACAACATATATATATATATATATATATATATAATATATATATATATATATATATATATATATATATATATATATATATATATTATATATATATATATATATATATATATATATATTTAATTATTAGTTCTCAGAGCTCAAAACAATAGTTACTGGAGTCAGGTTTTCCCCCACAAAATTTTGGTCCTTAATGAACCGGATGGATCATAATTAATATTAAAATCTATACTGGTTCTCAGCGACCAAAACAAAATTTTGGTCCTTCGAACCTAGATAGCTGAAAATTAAGCTATCATTAATCATTATTAATTACCTATTTACTAACACCAACTAGTGTGTTAATATTATTAGGTTATTTACCAGTATATTTATTATTTACGGCTGTCAGCAGACTGCCCATATTACAGCCTGAAAACTTATTAATTATTATCAACATTTCCTATAATACTTTATGTATAAAGTAGCCTTAGTGTTATATATTTATAAATTTTCACTTGTGTTTCTAAGCACAAACATATATATCAAAACAAAAAATCCCAAAAACATAGCACTATATTTCTATATTACTGCACCATTGCATATATATGCCAACCTTTGATGAGGTAGGATATTTAGACTGTAATTGTACTAATGTTTGTACAAATGCAGCCTAAACCATTTAGTCATTCCTAGGTAGGAATTATTTAGCGAGTACTGTACTAGACAGTACTGGTGTACATACATATTATTTAGATTATGCTGACCATGATTTAGGGTGGGATCATCAAAACCTTTTTTCTGCTTTTAACATATTATTCGTGTATTATTTTTTGAGTACTGCCGAATGTTCACTGTTGGATCGAATGGTGATAATTGATGAGCTAGCCGGACGAAAATTCAATAGTGGCATTCGAGTACTACTCAAAATACTAGCTATCTATTGTTAGGTAGGTAACTTAACCTCTAAACGAGGTAGTATAGTCTATTCAAATACATTAGGCTATTATATTGATATTGAACTCCATTGAATGAGCCAATATCCCAGTTACGTCAGTAACAACTATTTACTATTAAACCAGCCCTTACCCAGCAACATGGAAGCAGCTGACAAAATGAAAAGGACCCTTATCGGTCTGAAAGGTCACTTGACCCGATAGATTACCAAGTGTCAAAATCTGTCACAACAGTCACCTGTTGACTACACTGAATTAGAGGACTTACTTCAAGTTGCCGAAAGTAAATTCGAGCATATTAAGCAACATATGAATCTGTACTTGACAGAACTTTACAAAACTTCAATAGGTGAAACTGAACTTGAGGACATTTTCAATGTTTTAGCCCAGTACGAAGATGATGTACAGGTTAAACTTCAACCCTTTAAAAAGCAAATTGCTAAAAACAAATTAACAACATCCTCTACTTAACATCCAGAGCTTGGTGTCAAATTACCTCAGATCAATATACCCACATTCTCTGGGAACGAGAATGAGAGTTGGGATGATTTCTGGAGTAAATTCGTGGATGCAGTAGACTCTTAAGCTGACATCCCTCAAACAACCAAGTTCACTTATTTACAAGGCTTGTTACGAAATGAAGCCTTGAAGGTGATCTCTAACATAACACTGACCAGTGATGGTTACGACCTAGCTGTTCAATTGCTTAAGAGCAACTACGATAACAAAGAAAAGACTATTACTATCCTAGTCCAAAAATTACTGGATTTACCATGTGCTAATAATCCTACAGATTCTCTCCAAACTTTCAGACTAGAGTTAGAATCGTTACTCAAGGCCTTAAGCCTTAAAGTCCAAATTCAAACTGCTGAATGGATGACAAAAGTAGTTGTAAGGTGCAAATTACCAAGAGAAACTTTAGATAAATTGTGTACTATATACAATAAAACCTCTCTGACCATGAATGAAGTTACAGAAGGTTTACATACCCTAGTCGAAAGACAAAGAGTCAATCAAGATGGGAAGAGTGTTTCAAACTTCTCTACTAACTCTCATCATAAACCCCAACGTACTGCAACTACTGTAGTAAAACCAGATTTCAATAAATCATCTCCGAAATGGAAATCTGGAAATGTAGGTACATACACAGTGAACCCTATAAACCCCGTAGTGAGCACCACTCCTACGACTTCTACAGTGAAAAGGTGTTTGTTCTGCAATAATGAACATCTTACTTATAAGTGTAGTACTTATCCAGACCATAAAACCCGAATTCATCGTTTGCAAGAATTACACAGATGCACAAGGTGCACGGGTCCTCATGACCCCAATAGCTGTACTGTTTCCTTACGTATGTGCAATAAGTGCCACAAGGGTAGACACCATTACTCTTTGTGTGGTAGTGATCAATCAAGATCAACCAATCTTCATAAGAAGACTACCAATTATACTTCTGTACAGTATTGCAAGGTGCATCAAGACATAAGTATACTTGCAACAGAGTCGAATAACACAACTACGTTACCAACAGCTCAATTAAAATTAATCAATAAGAGATCTAAAATTTCCACTCGTGGTCTCTTTGACCAAGGTTCACAGAAAACCTTTATTTCTCAACAGCTAGTTGATCAGTTGAAACTGAAGCCTATTGCTCGAGTGAATTTGAATATCTCTGGATTCCTAACCAATAGTGGACCTCATGACTACCAGGTTGTTAAAGTCTTGGTACGTTTAGGAGGCTGCACCAGCCCAATTTAAGCCATAGTCGTTGACAAGCTCCCCTCAGATTTACATGTTACAGGTCTTGCTCAAACAGTCAAATTTCTTAAATGCAGCGGTATTAGGCTAGCGGATCATAAAATAAGTACAGACTATCTCAACGATGTAGGTATTCTTATTGGAGCTGACTTTTATTATAGATTTATTACTGGATGCACCAGGCAACGAGGTGTAAACTTGTTTCTGTCAGCTGGGGGTAAACTACTCACAGGACCAGTGTTGATCCAACAACATTCTAAATCTACTAGTAATCAACCAACTAATTCAATAGTGGAGTGACTAGGCCTAGAGCAGTCACCACTACATGACAGAGACGAAACTGAGGATGATGAGTCCAATGCCCCTGTTCACAAATTATGGGATTTGGACACCTTAGGCATAGTCCCTGATCAACCCAGTCCAGATGACACATGGATGTATCAACAATATCTTGATACTGTGATTTTCCAAGATAATCAATATTGGGTGAGACTCCCGTGGAAGCTGAACGACCCACAGCTTCCAGTAAATTATTTCATGGCCTCAACCCAATTAAATTCTCAATTAGCTAGGCTACGGAAGCAACCAGATAAATTGCAACTGTATCATGCTTTAATACAGCAACAACTTGCTAACAAATTTATAGAAGTTGTTGAAGAAGACAACCATAAGACAGGCCATTATTTGCCACATCATGCTGTCCTGAAAGATTCAGTTACAACACCAATCAGGATTGTATTTAATTGTAGTGCCAAATTAAAGGCAGACAGCGTGTCACTAAATGATTGTCTACAAACTGGACCTAGCCTAACCCATAGACTACAAGATGTCTTATTACGATTTCGCTCTGGTGTTTTTGCCTATACATCCGACATTAGTAAAGCCTTTTTAAGAGTAGGCTTACAAGAGACGGATCGTGATTTTACTAAATTTCTCTGGGTGAAAGATCCACAGGATCCTAACAGCGAAATCATTACTTATAGATTTGCCTCAGTACTGTTCGGAGCGACATCTTCACCATTCTTACTCCAGGCTACTCTGGATACACATCTTAAGAAGTCTAATAGCCCCTACAAGACTGAGATTAGCAACAATTTATACATTGACAATTTTCAAGGAACCACTAATGATGAGAATAAACAGGTGGAAATCTACCATGAGGCTAATCGTGAACTGTTGGGAGCTAACATGCCCCTTTAATCGTAGGCCTCCAATAATAAACAACTCAACCAAATAATCAAGGAAGAATTCCCTGATTATAAGGTACCTCACAAATTGAAAGTCTTAGGTATGGAGTGGAATACTTCCACAGACAAATTGAATATCAAGTCGGTGGATTTCAATCATTCACCTCTAACCATGAGAAAACTACTCTCCCATGTCAGCAAGCCATTTGACCCTTTAAGCCTACTCAGTCATATTCTAATTAAAGGTAAACTCCTTATGCAGGAGTGCTGGCAAAGGAATTTGAGGTGGGATGAAACGTTGCCGGAGGATCTCCAAGAAAAATGGCAGCAGTTGATTCCTGATTACAACAAACTTAGTATTCTACAGTTTCCCCAAAATACCTTAGGACTAAATTTACCCACAAATTTACATGTATTCTGCGATGCTTCAGGCAAAGCGTATGGCTCAGTAGCCTATCTAGTTAATACTCAACAATCATTTTTGCTTACATCTAAGGCAAGGGTAGCCCCGATTAAAAGGAGGTCCACTACCCCAAATGGAATTAACTGCCTTATTAGTAGGTGTAAGACTGGCTCATTGCCTGATCAAAACCCTCAGTAATGTTCACCTTGGTGAAATAGTAGTGTGGTCAGACAATGAGGCAGTATTGTAGTGGGTAAAAAACGACAACAACAAAACTCCCTATGTCAGCAATCGAGTAAGGGAAATTCGAGAATTGTCTGGTGGTTATAAATTAAGACATGTCCCAACCAAGGACAATCCAGCTGACTATTTATCCAGAGGTTTGACTTAAAGAAATTAGTTAAAACCGAGATGTGGTTTAATGGACCCCAATGGCTAGTTAGTGGTCAGTGGCCCCAACAGAAGCCGCAAGTCATTGTGACCAATGTCACTACCCCTGTTGTGGATCCAAAACCCCCTGGAAATTTAGCTATCAATCCTCATCGTTATTCCAATTTATGCAAATTACTAAGAGTTACAGAAATGATATTTGATTTCATCAACAAGATGGGGATCAAGTATCGATTTCCTAGTTCCATCAAATATTGGGTCAAACAAGCTCAACAAGAGACTTATGGGAAGGAATATGAACATCTCCCAGAAAGGTTGAGTAAGTCTCTGGGTATCTGGCTTGACTCAGATAACTATAACATCTTGAGATGCGGTGGACGTCTGCTTCACGCAGAAATAAATTTAGATACGAAGAATCCTATACTTCTTCCACGTCATCACATCATTACTAAACTCATAGTTTTACATTACCATGAGCATAATACATTGCATGGTGAAGTATTAGATACTCTTACTGAAATCAGACAACGTTTTTGGCTTCCCCAAGGTCGCTAAACTGTCAAATCCTTAATCAAGTCTTGTGTAATCTGCAAGAGATATGATGCTCGAGTGTGTCCTTATCCAGGGCCACCGCCCCTACCTAAGGAGCGAGTCGTCCACCTTCGTCCCTTTGAAACCACAGGTGTCGACTATACAGGAGCACTAATTTTAACAGGCACACCGGACAAGATTCCAGTGAAAGCCTACATTTGCCTTTTCACGTGTGCTACCACACGCGGAGTACATTTAGAAGTCACTTCTGACATGAGTGCAGAAGCCTTTCGCAGATTTGCTGCACGAAGATCTTGCCCAAAATTAATGATCTCAGATAATGGATCTAACTTCGTGGCAGGAGAAGCTTGCTTACAAGAAATATGGGTACCATCCAAAAGTACACTCTGTGCTCAAACAGAGACAATGCTATTGGAAATTTATTCCTCCAAGAGCACCATGGCACGGCGGTTTTTACGAAAGAATGGTGGGAACTGTTAAGAAATGCCTAAGAAAAACCTTACACCAGCAGAAAATTAAGCTCACCGAGTTACAGACCCTTGTCGTGGAAATTGAAGCACGAGTCAACAACAGACCTCTAACCTACTTAACAGAAGATTTCTCCCAAAGAGAATCCCCTAAGCCCCTCTCATTTGATTCATGGTGGTCTTCTGAGCCCTCTAATATCTCTAGGAGACGAGGATCCAGCTGACCCTTCGTGTGTCAAAGCAAGAGACTTGGTGGAGAGTTATAAACACCTTTCAAGAATAATAGAGAAATGGAATGAGGTCTGGCCACGTGAATATTTAACTGCTTTAAGAGAATATCATTATGGAGCTGCAAGCCCATATAATAAAGTTCAACTTAAACCAGGTGATCTTGTCCTAGTAGACAGTGATGGACCCAGGTCAGATTGGCCTATAGGTAAAATTGTTGACATCCATCCTGACTGCCATGGTATTTTACGAATTGTTAAAGTTCAGTGTTGAGGCACTACTACCTTGAAAACACTAGAGAAATTAGCACCTTTAGAGTTAGCAGAACACGAGTGTTCTACATATATACCTGTAACCCAAGTTTCAGAGAACAATGGTTCTACTCAACCGAGCACAAGACCATCAAGAGTCACTGCTCAGAACTGCAAACAGAAACTTAAACAATATTTTGATTCTATTCAAGAGTAGATAACTTATCATTTAAACTTGAGGTGACCACGCTGATGCAGTGATCAGTTGACGTCCAGTAATTAGTTACGAGTCATAGTGACCATGGACAGTAGCTTCACTGTATTGATGAGGTCTCCTTAATCTTAAATGAACCAATTATTCATAATTTATTTTTTGTTAATATCCTTCTGTCTCTTACAAAGGAATTATTCAATAATTTTCAATGTTTATTTACGTCCCCATGTTGACTCAGAGTCATCTACCACAGATTTGGGACATTCGTTAGGTGCGTACTAACCTACTAACCCATGAATATAACTTCAGGATAGAGAAACAGGTGTATGTTAGTACTAATACCTGAACTACGACCCGAGTTTCTCTCCCCGGAGTTATGTTAGAAATAACAAATAGTTTTATACATCCTTGTATTTTATACAACCTTTGTATTAACCAAAGTAGTTACTAAAATTACTAGCTTGTAAATTTAATCATTATCATGATTTATTCACTGCCAAATTCTTCCTAGTCAGAGTGACGACGTGAGGAACGACAGGCAGTAACATGAATTCTCTCCACATTTAGTTGGATTTATAACAAGAATCTAGTTTATCATTTGCTTTACTAAAGATAGTTCCTTACTAATAAGTTTAATTTCGTAGTATACTACTACTTACTGGAACTCCCTTATTTAATTAATATCAAACATTCTAGAGGAAATTACTTAAATGTAAATGATTTTATTTTTAATTTCCTCGATTAGCTACACAACCTTAATAAACCAATTTATGTTACAAGAAATTTTATTTTATCACAGAAGAATTTAATGTGATATTAATCCTCGTCATTACCTCTTCCTTTCTTAGTCAATTGCGATATATACATATACATTTACGCTCGAGATGTCTATAGAGAGCCGCGCATGCGCAATAAGGAAGAGGGGGAAGACGAGAGAGCGTCACTAGACACACGAGTATACACGAGAAAGCACGACTCGGACGCCATTGACAGCGTGTAGCAGAGCTACGTTTTACCTACTTATTTCGCTCCCACGATATGTTGAGCGGTGCCACGTTATTTGGCACAATAGCCGTGTCCCAGACTTACCATTCAGAGTGGTGGGACCACGGCCTGCTGCTGTAGTATCTCCTAGTTGTTGGAAGTAACACTCTCCATTAACGTAACGTAACCATGTCATAGTGTATTAGTGAGTAAGTTTATAGAATAAATTTATTTTGTTGTACACGTGTCTTTCCGTCATCCCTTTTTCTGAGTCATGTCTCGATATATATGTTCTGTTATTAAATTATTGCTGATATCTGTGTGTAATGAAATATGGGCGAAGAGGTAGAATAGTTTACTGGCAGAGCTCGGGTGCATGGGTTTATTGTGTAAAAAACCTGGTTTGTGTCATGGAGAGACTGCAGGATCCGTGGTAGGTCAAGTTGATTTCCTGGTTGCAATTCTTATACCATGTCGTAGCTCAGTCGATTAAAGTGCGTCTGGGATCATCTCGGACGTAAGTTCGAATCCTCGTCACGGCCCTTGTGGATTTGTTCATTTGATGCATCACGCTTTTGTTATTTCTGTGTGTATTGCTGCTTGTTTTAATTGAGTTAGCTCAGGGTATCAAGACCCATAGTCTTACACAGTGAATACAAATTCGGTGTGAGGACCCATTAGTTTATCCTCTAGATTGCTTAAGCAGTTGAGAGACTAACGACCCAATGATGGGAGATAATTGAATACTGGGTTGGGGACGAGGGTTGACCAGAACCTTTTGATTATTCAACAGCCTGCCGTCAGAGGAGGCAGGTTTACTCTACTATTGCTCCCAGTTGGCATGTAAGGCTTGGAGCTGACGGTCGTGTGGCTGTTCCTTGATCTGTTTTGGGTCTGTCAACACACACAAAAGTTAGTGTGAACAAACACACCCAGCTGGTACGGGGTGTGTTTGTTCAAGGATGGGATCGCCCCTTTCCTCCGGTGAAGCGGACTGCCCCGGCTGGCCTCGAGTTTTTCATCAGTGTTCCATGTGGCGTTGGTGAAGGTGCTCCTTTTCAACTTTGCGGAAGAGATGGGCATTCAGATCGTGCGAGACAGACGTGTGGTCAAGTTTACTCAGCAAGGTGTGTTCAGAAGTTCGTCAACTGTTTAGAGGGACACTCATTCTGTGTCCTATTCCATAATTGTGGTATGGTAGGTATGAAGGCTTATTCGTGAATGAAATTGTTACCTGCTCGTTATTATGACAATGACTGACCCTCTTTTCACTTCCCAGACTCGTGGGGAGGGCGACCAAGCCCCCGAGTTAGAGTGTGTTGGAAAACCGGTCTCTGTATAGCCCCGGCTACATTGGCCCACTGATCATGTTTCCTCCCCGGATCTACCGACTGCCTCTCTGCTCCTCTCCCACCTCTGTGGAGGGTTTGAGCCTCCAGTGGTGACAACCTCATCACCTGGCATGGCTCTATCTCTAGTTGTCACCACTGTGCTTTTTACCCCCTCTGCAGACGAGGAGTCACAATAACGTGGCTGAAATATGTTGACCAAACCACACACTAGAAAGTGAAGGGACGACGAAGTTTCGGTCCGTCCTGGACCATTCTCAAGTCGATTGTGAATGGTCCACAATCGACTTGAGAATGGTCCAGGACGGACCGAAACGTCGTCGTCCCTTCACTTTCTAGTGTGTGGTTTGGTCAACTTGCCCCCACTAAGCCCACTCTTAGTGGGGGTACTCAGCGTCGTCACCTCCACACTCCCTCGCACTTGATTCCTTCCCAATCTCTTTCTTTCCAGTCTTTGTTTAGTCCAGCTACGTGGACTAAGTATTTTGATCTTAGTCATGTTGACCCTCCTCGTCCTGATGACTTATTTCTCTATAAGCCCCTTGTTGATTCGGTGGATACGATGATCACCGCTAACCCCACCCGTACTGGTACCCGTGTTGTTGCAGCCCCGTCTCAGGAAGCGTCTGCCCGCTTGGCTTCGTTGTCCTGCATTAGGGGAGACCCCTGTTCGGATCTCCAAAAATGCCCCGTTGAATGCCTGCATCGGCACAATTCTTCTTCTGCACCATGTTGCGACTGGTGACAGGGAAGTTAAAGACTGCCAAGAGGATATTAAGTATATCCTTGACGCCCAAGGCCATTCTATCCTCCAGGTGGATACCTTTACTTGGCTCCCTCGTGGTCGTCGCCGTCAGCCTCTTAGCGTTGTGAAGGTCACGTTTGACGGTCGGTCCCTTCCCTCTTCAGTCATTCTTGCTGGTGCCAGATGCTCCGTTCATGAATACATCCCCGCGGCCCGATCCTCGATCAGGCCTCCTTTTTGTTATATACCCCCAGGAAGTAGGTGTGTCTCGTAGCAGCAGTCTAACTTCCAGGTACCTATTTACTGCTAGGTAACAGGAGCATCAGGGTGAAAGAAACTCTGCCCATTTGTTTTCACCTCCACCGGAGATCAAACCCGGAACCTCAGGACTTTGAATCCGAAGTGCTGTCCACTCAGCTATCAGGCCCCCCTCAACTCAGCTGTCAGGCTCCCTGGAGATTTGGGCATGGTCCCTCCAGCTGCACAAGTTAAGCCTCTCTCTCTCTGCCCCTTGTGGAGCCTCGGGTCATTCCAAGACGGAGTGCCCGTCTTCCCAAACTCTCTGCATCAATTGCGGTGACGCTCACCCAGTCTTCTCCCATGCATGTGTGCTTTACAAATTTGAGGAAGCCATCCTCAGTTTGAAGCATCGTGATCATTTGTCTTTTCCTGAGGCTAGTCGCCATGTTCGCCGTCTTCCCTCTGTCTGGCTTGTCTTATGCGCGTGTGTTGCGTGCTTCTTCGCTCTGGGCCATTTTCTTCGCTCTTTATGTTGACGATCTAACTCTCTGCTGTCAAGGTGATGACTCGCCTTTCCTCCAACAGTGGCTTCAATTTGCGATTAATGCCGTGTCGTCCTGAGCCACCAATCAAGTTCAAGTTCAAGTTCTTTCCGGCTAGGAATTGTGCTATGACCTTCACTCAGAAGCAGGTCGTCCTTCGACCCCCCTCTATCACTTTATGGTAATCCTCCTTTGTATAAGGCTTCTGGTAACTTTTTGGGGTTAATCTTTGACACTTGTCCTGGTCACCCTATATCTCTTACCTCCGAGTTGAATGCTCTAAGGCCTTTAATTTACTTAAAGTCTTGTCCCATACTTCCCGGGGAGCTGATAGACGCACATTCCTCTCTTTACATTCCTCTCTTGTGCTGTCTAAACTTTATTATGGTCATCCTGCTTATTCGTCTGCCTCTCCCTCCACACAACGTCGTCTTGATGCTCTTCACCATATTGGGTTCTGTCTTAGCTCTGGTGCATTTCATTCGACCCCTATCCAAAGACTGTATGTTGAGACCGGCATCCTGCCTCTCAGGATCGTCGTGATCGCTTCTGTCTTCGCTACTTTGCGCGGTCTTTATTCTCTCATTCTCACTTATGTTATACTTTGACCGTTACCCCTCCTGTGGGCCCTTTTCCCTTTCACCACCTTCCCAAGCGAGACAACCGAGACAAGCGGTTGTCTCGCTTGCATGGTTCTCTCTCGGTTCGTGTTGCCAATGTTTCTTCTCTTGTCGTTCCACCCTTGCCCCCATGGAGGGTAGTGTGGAACCCTTCTTCCTATATTTTGTAGAGCCTTACCTGCATGACTAAAGCGTTTACCCCTCATACAGTTCTGAAATGCCTTTTCCTTGCTCACTTTTCTTCACACTTCCGCTCCAGTTCCGTTTTCACCGATGGGTCTAAGTCTGCAGATGGTGTAGGCTACTATGTTGTATTTCCTGACCACACCTATATGTGTCGCCTGCTTCCGGAGACTAGCATCTTCGCGGCAGAACTTTATACTATTCTATACGCTCTTCGTCAACTGCTTTCGCGCCGTAATTCTTCCTTTGTTGTTGTAGTTGACTCTCGCAGTGCCCTCATGATTCTCGAGTCCTTTAATCCTGTCCATCTTGTGGTCGTCGAAATTCCATGTTGGCTGTTTCTTATCTCCAGCAGGTTTAAGACAGTCGAGTTTTCCTGGGTTTCCAGCAATATTGGTGTGTTCTTAAATGAACGTGTGGACGTTGCTGCTAAGGAGGCTATCCACACTTGTCCCATCTCCTGTAAAGGTATTCTTTATTCCCCCTTCTACCAAGTTATTCATTCCTCCATCCTTGCCTGTTGGCAGGGTCGTTGGTCTTCTGTTATTGGTAACAAGCTGGGTGCTCTTAAAGGAAGTGTGTCCCTTCGGCCTTCCTTCTTCCACCGTAACCGGCGGTGAGAAATGGCTCTAGTGAGGTTACGTATTGGCCATACATGCTTAACTCACAGGCACTTAATGGGGCGCCGCCCTGCTCCTTATTGTCCAAACTGCACTGTCCCTCTTAAGGTCGTGCATATTCCTGTTGAATGTCCTGACTTCCAGGATGTTAGTGCGCCTCGATTTCCATCTGTCCCTCGTGGTTCCCTGTCCCTCGATAGTATCCTTGGTGAATCAGATGCCTTTGATATTGTTCCCCTTATGCGCTTTTGTTCTCGTATTGGCATCCTTAGTGATATTTAGTGCCTTTTGAATATCCCACACTTTTGACGGTGTTATGTAGCCTCCCCCGGCTTGGTGCCTTCTTTTGATAATTATTTACTTGCCATTGTGCGCTCGGTCCGGCAGGGTTTCCCTCTTTATGTTATTTTTCAGGAACCGTTGTTTCGGGCGGACAAGCCCGCGCTTCCTGGTCCTGCTCTTAGGTGGTGTCCAACGTTGCAATGAGTTTTGCCATGCATTTTTCCTTGACATTGTGCTGTCTTGACCCCATTGTATGTGGGGATTTCAATGTGTGTGTGTGTGTGTGTGTGTGTGTGTGTGTGTGTGTGTGTGTGTGTGTGTGTGTTTGTGTTGCAAGTTTCAGAGGTGTCTCTCCTACTTGCTAGTTACAACTGAGCTGTGTATGTGTTTTGACCCTGGAATATGTTCATTCCGGTCGTGTGTGTGCCTCTTTCCTCTCTGACTGTAGTCAGTTGTAGTGTAATGTTTTCATTGGATTGTTTTTGGATTTCCCTTTTTGGGCCTTATTATGTTGGGTGTTTCCGTCTGTTTTTTATTTATTTTGGTGCGTGGTAACCGCCATCATTTGTGGAGGGTTATTGTGTGTGTTATTATTATTGTTATGTTTTTCTGTCGTGTGATACTGGTGCTCTGTATTTGAAGTACCTTATGTGTGTTCCACTTGTGTGATTGGTGTACATATAGTGCACGTATATGTGCTGTGCCCTGGGTATGTGTCTTCTGTATTAGCATTGTGTATATATTGTTTTATAAAGTTATGTATTGGTTTGGTGTATTGTGGAGCCCTGGTTTGGTGCATTGTTTCTGGCGCTGTATCTGGTGTTCGTGTACAACAATGTTACTTTGGTATCTTTACATTTATGTGTATATAACTGTTGTTTTATATAATAAAAAAAAAAATACATTTTGCGACTCCACCAGAGGGTCTTTCTCTCCACCTGAGTGGACCTCGGTGATTGCTCTCGCCTGTTGCTAGGACTTTCTGCAAAGTGACCTCTTGCAGTGTTACCACCTGTTCTAGTGCCGTTACATGCAATTTCAGGAATAAAACAATATATAATATCCCTCACAATGGAGTCTGCCTCTGCCACATCTCTTCCTAGCGCATTTCTTTTGTTAAGTACCCTGATACTGAAAAAAATATTATTTGTTTAATTAAATTATGTACACGCCGACCTGTGACTAACGTCGTCTCGTGGTAAATGACGACGCTCCAGGGATAACTCAACTGGGGACTCCACCAAATGTGCAATTAATGCCAGAAATACACAAATTGAGGAAATATACAATTTATGTCAACATTCTCACTGTTATCACTGTTATCTTTTAAATTAATTAATTTTCTAGCTGTATGCTTACTGGTGTTTGGAGAATCACAGGCGCATTACCAGCCTCGGTGATTTCATCCACTCACACTAACATGAACAGCACTGAACACTAAGTGAGAGCACAATACGTAGCCTGGGTCGGAACCGGGCTGTCAATATCTTCCACTAAGAGCCGTCTGTGGCATAAGCGTCCAGCAATGATTTAAAGACAGTTGGTATCACTATTCTCCTTGATGTTAGTGAAATTGTGAAGACCGTGTCTATGTTCGAGATCAACATGGATGTCCTTCTCTCACTTGTTTGTGGATTAATAGTTATTAAATTGGAAGTTGTTCTAATCAATTTGAGTTATTACTAAATCCGAATTAAATATATTAAATTGTTTAATATATAATATATTGGATTTAATCTCCACACTTTAGTTCACTAACGAAATTTAAGGGCATTATTTCAATTACTCGTTCAAGAGAATTAGTTTATGTAACAATATAGTTAGAATTTATATTTAAATAACAAGAATAATCCTCATATATAACTTAGTTTAATTATTATTAATTTGTAATTAGTTTTATAGATTTAAACGAAGGATGAATCCTTATTAGTTGTGTATTACTAGATAAATTTATCAGGCCATTATTTATGTTTACAGGAGGGAAATAGTTCCCAAATATTTCAGGGGAGGGGGGGCGGGGGTTGGGGGGTGAAACACAGACCGGAGCCCACTCTTCAAGAGTGGCCCAGCCACACACGAGACTGCTATTTAAACTTTAAAGGCAGGCGGGAGTAAGAGGAAAAGCCCTGGCATATGTAAGGAACTACCTAACAGGCCGGAGCCAGAGAGTAACAGTCAGGGCCGAGAAGTCAGACTAGCGAACTGTAACGAGTGGAGTACTTGAAGAATCCGGCTGGGACCAGTTTTATTTCTAATATACGTGAACGACATGTCTACAGGAGTCGAATCCTATATGCCATTGTTCAGGAGGGAGACTCTTCTTCTTCCACTCCCTAATGCATTCCATTTGTTAATTACTCTGACACTGAAAAAATTATTTCTACTGTCTCTGTGGCTTATTTGGGCTCTAAGTTTTCCCCTGTGTCTCCTTCTTCTTGTTCCACTTATGCTAAATAGTTTGTCTTTGTCCACCCTGTCCATTCCCCTGAGAACTGAGTAGGTGGTGATCATTTCTACCCTAACTCTTCTGTCTTCCAGGGACCTGAGGTTTAGCTCCCATAGCCTTTCCTCGTAGCTCATACCTCTCAGTTCTGGGACTAGTCTGGTGGCATTCCTCTGAATCTTCTCTAGTATGGCCTTGTGTCACGATGTCCATACCTAGTCCATACAAGGTATGGACTACACGCTGGGGCTACATACTCCAGAATTGGTTTGACATAAGTGGTATACAAGGTCCTGAACGATTCCTTACACAAGTTTCTAAAGGCAGTAGTCTGTAATCGTCCTGTAGTCACTATCTGTCTTCATTCGTCTCATAATTTTTGCATCATGAACAAACATTGAGAAGAATGAGTAATGAGTCTATATAGGATGATGAATGAGACTGAATCTATGTATGAGTGTGTTCGGGTGGATATAAATACGTGCTCCTCATGTAGTCCATCCGACCTTTTACAAAGTCCTTAATTCTTATGGTCTTATAATGCCCTTGATATTTCTTCCCATATATGCTTTATTTCCATTATACCAATATTAAATAGCCAGTTATATCTAAATATGGGAGGCTCGTCGAAATTTGGTAACTATTGTAAAGATATATTGTTGCCATATATGTGTATGTGTGTTTGTGCATTGTTGTGTATATTTCTACCCGTTTATATGAATTTATATGTTACCCTCGTTTGTGAGTTTGTGTTGGGTTGATTATATGCACCAGTGAATGAGAGGCCCGACTCACCTGGAGAGTTAGGAGTCCAACAGCGACCACAAGAGAGGCGATAACAGCAGCCCACACCAGGGGCTGCAGGGGCCGGAACACGTTCCTCCACGTCGCCAGAGGCTGAGGCCTCAACAGGAAGGCTCCACAGTTATGCATTAAATACTGCTCAGATGCTGCAAAGTCTCTGATACGATCATCCATCAATGTAAAACAATTCACAGTGAAATTCTTTTCTTTTCTATATATCATTCCCAGAATTCCAACCCAAGTTCCGTTTTCCATTCTGCCCCACTTGTGGTCAGGCGCACTCTCCGTCATTGTGTAGGTGAAGTTTAGTGTTGCTGAGAGTGCAACCAACATCCTTATTGCTGACCCTGATATGGCGTTATCAGACTTCCTCTGATATAAGAAAGGTTCGTCGTCCATGGAGGTGGCCAACTGAAACCTGTACCCTTCAAATGCAGGAAAGCGGTCAGGAAACAAGATTTCTCTCCGAGTAAAAAACTGGGGATTCCACTTACCGAGGAATTTCACACTGCTTGATGAGAAAGGTAAGACAGTAAACACCCCCATTGCATTAGGCCTTCCATTTCCCTCACTCGGGATCTCGTCAATAAGAGCCAGACTTCTGACGCTGCTGAAAACCTCCTCACTAAGGACATCGAGACTGGAGCTGGGTGCCAGACTGAAGAGTAAGAGGTCCAGGGGCTTCCAGTCTAGCCACAGCGGCTGAAGGAATTGTGTTGGGTCAGCGATGAAGAGGACGAGATGGAGCACGGAGATGCCCTGAGAGAGCGCCACAACCTGCTGGTCTGGCCTCCACCTCTCATTCACTCCAAGATTTATAGTCGTGTAAAACGTCTTCTGCATCGCCTCTAGAGTAATTACCGTTTGCTGGGTTTGGCCTGGAACAGAGGGATCCAGGTACAGTATCACAGTCGAGCCTCGGAACAAGTCCAAGGCCTCCGACAGCACCACCAGCTTCCTGGTGTTGATGTATGGTCGTTTGGGAACCAATGACCAACCATTACCAGCTAAAAGTACCAGGAGTCCAAAGAGTAAGATGCATTGTCGGTCCATAATTAGTATCCGGAGGGATGAATCTCCTGTCTCCTTGCTTGATGGTAGCTCTAGTGAGTTTACAACGGACGCGACCACTCGCTATAACAGCAACTTTTTTTCTATTCCCCCTCACACATCCCTTTGCCCCTCACATTTCACAGGTTCTCCCCCTTCACAACTCACAGGCCTCTCTCACACCTCCCAGCTCACAGGAAATATCCTGTCCTCGGGAGTCAATGAAAACAAGGCGTTGGCCAAGAACGAGCAATTCCTCATTGATTATGTTGATAAACAAATTATGTTTAAAGGATGATTCAGGAGGTAAGTATCAGGACAAACATAACACCATAAGAAATTAGGAGTGCAGAAGGCAGCTTGACCTAGGCAAGACAGCTCCTACTGATACCAAAACTAATTAAAAACATTAGACCAAAAATAAAACGAAACTGCTGAAGCTTAAACCATCTTCCTGTTTAGACAGTACCTATTGTGACGATCGTCATTAGTCAGAATTCGTACGTACTTAGCTTTTAGTTAGTAGTATATTGACCAGTAGGGAATTCTTTTAAAATAAATGAAGCTAAAACACACACTTACTCATTCCCAGGGCTGGAGTAGCGCACATATGTACCACATTAGGCCTTAGATGTCATGCATAAGGCCGAGGGAGGTTAGGATGGGTAAGTTTAGTTTGTCATTTACAACACAAGTAAAAAAGTTTTCCGGTTTGTCCAACTCAATAGTTCAGATTTCTACGTTCTAATTTCCTTGTACGTCGGTACATATACTCTGGTCCTCCGTCCCGCACCCAGTCCAGAACCCGGTCCAGCACCCAGACCCGCACCCCGTCTAGCACCTCCGTCTAGCACCTCCGTCCAGCACCTCATGCCACACCCCGTCCAGCACCCCATCCAGCATCCGGCCCAGCACCCAGTCCAGCACCCCGTCAAGCACCCCGTCCAGCACCCGGTCCAGCACCCCGTTCAACACTCCGTTCACCACCCGATCCAGCACCCCGTCCAGCACCTCCGTCGAGTACCAACGTCCAGCACAAACGTTCAGCACCACCGTCCAGCACAAGCGTTCAGCACCACCATCCAGCACCACTGTCCAGCACCCGGTCCAGCACCACGGTCCAGCACCCCGTCCAGCACCACCGTCCAGCACCACCGTCCACCACCACCGTCCAGCACCCCGTCCAGCACCTCCGTCCAGCACCACCGTCCAGCACCCAGTCTAACACCACTGTCCAGCACCACCGTCCAGCACCTCCGTCCAGCACCACCGTCCAGCACAAACGTTCAGCGCCACCGTCCAGCACAAACGTTCAGCGCCACCGTCCAGCACCACCGTCCAGCACCTCCGTCCAGCAACACCGTCCAGCACCACCGTCCAGCACCACCGTCCAGCAACACCGTCCAGCATCCCGTCCAACATCACCGTCCAGCACCACCGTCCAGCACCACCATCCAACATCACCGTCCAGCAACACCGTCGAGCACCACCGTCCAGCAACACCATCCAGCACCCCGTCCAACATCACCGTCCAGCACCACCGTCCAGCACCACCGTCCAGCACCTCCGTCCAGCACCACCGTCCAGCTCCCCCGTCCAACACCACCGTCCAACACCACCGTCCAACACCACCGTCCAGCACCACCGTCCAGCACCACCGTCCAACACCACCGTCCAGCACCACCGTCCAGCACCCCCGTCCAACACCACCGTCCAACACCCTGTCCAGCACCACCGTCCAGCACCACCGTGCAGCACCACCGTCCAACACCCTGTCCAGCACCACCGTCCAGCACCACCGTCCAACACCACCGTCCAGCACCACCGTCCAGTACCACCGTCCAGCACCACCGTCCAGCACCACCGTCCAGCACCACCGTCCAGCACCACCGTCCAACACCACCGTCCAGCACCACCGTCCAGCACCACCGTCCAGCACCACCGTCCAGCACCACCGTCCAGCACCACCGTCCAACACCACCGTCCAACACCACCGTCCAGCACCACCGTCCAGCACCCCGTCCAACACCACCGTCCAACACCCTGTCCAGCACCACCGTCCAGCACCACCGTCCAGCACCACCGTGCAGCACCACCGACCAGCACCACCATCCAACACCCTGTCCAGTACCACCGTCCAGCACCAAAGTGCAGCACCACCGTCCAACACCCTGTCCAGCACCACCGTCCAGCACCACCGTCCAACACCACCGTCCAACACCACCGTCCAGCACCACCGTCCAGCACCACCGTCCAACACCACCGTCCAGCACCACCGTTCAGCACCACCGTCCAGCACCCCGCCCAACACCACCATCCAACACCCTGTCCAGCACCACCGTCCAGCACCACCGTCCAGCACCACTGTGCAGCACCACCGACCAGCACCACCGTCCAACACCACCGTCCAGCACCACCGTCCAGCACCACCGTCCAACACCACCGACCAGCACCACCGTCCAACACCACCGTCCAGCACCACCGTCCAGCACCCCGTCCAGCACCACCGTCCAGCACCACCGTGCAGCACCACCGACCAGCACCACCGTCCAACACCACCGTCCAGCACCACCGTCCAGCACCACCGTCCAGCACCACCGTCCAGCACCACCGTGCAGCACCACCGTCCAGCACCACCGTCCAGCACCTCCGTCCAACACCACCGTCCAGCACCACCGTGCAGCACCACCGACCAGCACCACCGTCCAACACCCTGTCCAGCACCACCGTCCAGCACCACCTGTTATACTCAAATTCTCTGTCAGTTGAAATGTAACCAATCACAGGCAAGTAGGCCTCTGACGTCATGCCAGACAGAGGAGCATCAGCGATGCTCCCAGCAGCCTCAGTTCTCCTCACAGACTCAGAGTAGGTGGACTTCGGTTGGCCAGATATATACCTTGTTGTCTCGGTCAATAAATATATACAGAAGCGACTACTGTGTCTACATTCAACCCGAACAAGGCAAACGAATACACCGTCCAGCACCCCGTCCAGCACCCCGTCCAACACCACCGTCCAGCACCACCGTCCAACACCACCGTCCAGCACCCCGTCCAGCACCACCGTCCAGCACCACCATCCAGCACCCCGTCCAACACCACCCTCCAGCACCATCGTCCAGCACCACCATCCAGCAACCCGTCCAACACCACCGTCCAGCACCACCGTCCAGCACCACCGTCCAGCACCACCGTCCAACACCACCGTCCAGCACCAAAGTCCAGTACCCCCGTCCAGCACCACCGTCCAGCACCACCGCCCAGCACCCCATCCAGCACCACCGTCCAGCACCACCGCCCAGCACCCCATCCAGCACCACCGTCCAGCACCACCGTCCAGCACCACCGTCCAGCACCACCGTCCAGCACCACTGTCCAACACCACCGTCAAGCACCACCGTCCAGCACCATCGTCCAACACCACCGTCCAGCACCTCCGTCGAGCACCACCGTCCAGCACCACCGTCCAGCACCACCGTCCAGCACCACCGTCCAGCACCACCGTCCAGCACCACCGTCCAGCACCACCGTCCAGCACCACTGTCCAACACCACCGTCAAGCACCACCGTCCAGCACCATCGTCCAACACCACCGTCCAGCACCTCCGTCGAGCACCACCGTCCAGCACCACCGTCCAGCACCACCGCCCAGCACCACCGTCCAGCACCACTGTCCAACACCACCGTCAAGCACCACCGTCCAACACCACCGTCCAGCACCTCCGTCGAGCACCACCGTCCAGCACCACCGTCCAGCACCACCGTCCAGCACCCCATCCAGCACCACCGTTCAGCACCTCTGTCCAGCACCACCGTCCAACACCACCGTCCAGCACCACCGTCCAGCACCACCGTCCAGCACCACCGTCCAACACCACCGTCCAGCACCACCGTCCAGCACCACCGTCCAACACCACCGTCCAGCACCACCGTCCAGCACCACCGTCCAGCACCACCGTCCAACACCACCGTCCAGCACCACCGTCCAGCACCCCGTCCAGCACCACCGTCCAGCACCACCGTCCAACACCACCGACCAGCACCCCATCCAGCACCACCGTCCAGCACCACCGTCCAACACCACCGTCCAGCACCACCGTCCAACACCTCCGTCCAGCACCCCGTCCAGCACCACCGTCCAGTACCCCGTCCAGCACCACCGTCCAGCACCACCATCCAGCACCACCGTCCAGCACCCCGTCCAGCACCCCCGTCCAGCACCCCGTCCAGCACCACCGTTGTGGTGCTGGTAGCATGGGTTCCAAGTAGCATGGGCTATGGTGAGCCCGTTGTGAGAGGATTGATTGATGAAGATTAAGCCACCCAAAAGGTGGCACGGGCATGAATAGCCAATAAGTGGTGGCCCTTTCGAGACATTACCAGTATCAAGACCTGATACTGGAGATCGGTGGAGGTGCGACTGCACCCTGCATGACGGGAGATGTCTCCCGTCTGTGAGAGGGTTGTTGTTGTTGTTGTTGTTAAAGATTCGCTACCTGGAACAAAGTTCCAAGTAGCAAGGGCTATAGTGAGCCCGTAGTGCCTTTTATGTAAATATCACATAGTTTATCATTTTGTTTGAGTGCACTGTTACGAACCTTACCTCCTGTGGAGGTTAATTTCAAGTATAAAATGTTGGTGAACACAGTGGAGATTTTTTTATAGGAAAATATCTAAGCTGATTTCAGGGAGTAGTATTACTGATTGTATTACTATTGTATTGTGTTGTTATTGTATTACTGATCAGCTACCAGTAATACTCCGCCAAGCAAAGTAGTACCTTCTCAGCTGGAGCTTGTCAGGAATAATGTGAACTGGAATGGCCTAACTATATTAGGGAAAAATTGACTCGATCTAAAAGCATGCATGTAGAATATGGTAAATAAAGTCAATAAAGGATTTGATTGCAAATGTAAAGCATAAAGTATTAAGGGGCGATGATGCAAGAGAGGTGGACGCCATCTTGACTGGAGGGGGAGCTGTATCCCTGCCGACCGATCCTTCCATTTGAGGAGTTTTCTCCGGCCGTACAGTCAGATAAGCCTTCCTTAGTACTTTTGCAGGGATGCAAGATAGGGTAGAGTAGTTATACAGACTTTGAAGAGGTTTTATAAATGAGTCAAGGTTTCCTAGAGGTGTAAATATATGTTAATTTAATTTAATTTGGCCCGAAAGGCGATTTTATTGAGCAGCGCCACTCATCTTGTGAGTGGACACACCGCCATAGCAGCATGTACAACACTCCCCAAAAGGAAGACAACCCGCTGGGTTGTTCATCGTGTCACTTGTACCCAGACACAGCTGGGACTTGCTTAACTGTCTCAAGTGAACCGCTCCTCAAACAAGAAGATTAACATCTGTCAACCCTTAAAAGCTTACGTTATCTTGCGGGTGCAAAATGGGGGAATCTTTTAAGAACAGTATCAATATTTGACAAATAGTGTTTTCCTAACTCAAACAATGTGGGGTTCATTATTATACTCCTATTTCTAATGCCTCTCAGGTGTTCACATTCACGTAGATAGTGGTCAAGGCGGTGTCCATCACTCTCATCACAAATTCTGCAACTTTGCTGATCAACAGTCGTTTCCATTCCGTATCTCCATGGATATTTGTATCCAAGACGGATTCTCGCTATTACTGATTCTCTCCCGCGTCCTCCTCCTATTCGTCCATAATGATTAGGATTGCCAGCTGCAACAATGTTGTACCATCGTACAGATTCACTGGTTTGTGCTTCTATCCTCCTTTCCTCAGTTACCTTGTACGGTATGCAGGCGATGAGTCACAATAACGTGGCTGAAGTATGTTGACCAGACCACACACTAGAAGATGAAGGGACGACGACGTTTCGGTCCGTCCTGGACCATTCTCAAGTCGATGATTCTCAACATCACCTTGTACGGTGATGTTGCCTGACAATACCTCTAATTTGTAGTAGAGTCTTGGGTATGAAGAATTCAGTATGGTCTCCTTCAGCAGCCAGCACATCTGCTCGTTCATTCCCACATATTCCAACATGGGAGGGGATCCACAGAAACTTTACGACTCTTCCCTGATTGGTAAGTACTCTCACAGCTCTCTTAATTTCAGCGACCATTGCAAGATTTTCTGCCCGAATTTTACTAAGGCTTTGCAGTGCTGCTTTTGAATCAGTGCAAATCACTGCACCATTAGTGTTCCGTTCAAGAAACCTTAATGCCATATAATGGCAGTTAGCTCTGCTTGCGTTGAAGAGCCATGGTTTTCAATACGCGCTTTTTCTTCATTTCTGCCTTGGAAAGTATTATCCTTGATTACCGTGTATGCTGCACCAGCCCTGCCATTGACAGGATTAGATGACCCGTCAGTGTCATTAAACACGATCCCTTTAGTGAACTCTTCGTAAATCTCTGTTTTTCACGATGTAAAATATTGACGTTTGTGATTATTGATTCAAGCAATTTTCCTACAATAAACAATTTGGCTTATTGGACGATAGTTTAACCTATCTCCCTTTTTTATAAATCGTCACCACATTAGTAATCCTCCACGTACAGTAAATTTGTGCAAATCTAACACCTAACAGTTTTCTCTTGTGCTCCGTGTCCATGCTATACTAAATCTGATTTTCTTGTTATCACAGGTCTCTTGCTCACTCTATATTTAAATGTTATTTATTTGTGTTTTCCTATTTGATAACCGTCTAAAGTATTACTTTTGTGTGTTGGCTCCCTAATATGTTGTTTAAGAAAGCTGTCGTCCACTATTTAAAAACTAAATAGTTTCACTATTCACAGCCTATTTAATTGATCCAATAATTATACCAAAATTTAAGTTTTCTATTATACATTGTTATACTTTGTTGTCTTTAATTGCATATTTTTTTCTTCCAATTAGTCTATGTTATGCACCAAAATATATAACTCTTTTTATTATGTTATAATTTTAATTGAATTATATCGAACAGTTTCTATGTGTGGATCTAATTCTCTCTCTAAGACGACAGATTAAATTTGCTTGGATATTTATTGTTATTTTTCCTTCCTCGTCTAACCTGTCTATTAGAGCCAAGAAAGTTATATACATTTTAATATTCAGAAAAAAGTTCCATGTTTTCTGTATTTATCAATGTTTCTGTTAAGTCAAAATATGTATTAGTTTTATAAAGTGTCCTTATGGAATGTTATTTTTCCTTCCTCGTCTAACCTGTCTATTAGAGCCAAGAAAGTTATATACATTTTTATATTCAGAAAAAAGTTCCATGTTTTCTGTATTTATCAATGTTTCTGTTAAGTCAAAATATGTATTAGTTTTATAAAGTGTCCTTATGGAATGTATTTTGTTCATAATTCTCCTACTGATCCTGTAGTACACTTTAATGTGCTCTTATGTTAGTTCCTTTACACCTTATATATGTTTTCAAAAAAACTTTTACTTCTCTCAACTCTTATTTCCATTTTCCTTCTGTATTTCCTTATTAATAAATTTAACTTTTTTCCGTACCAGAGTGAGATTGAATATTACTGTCTTTACAGCCTATGTTATACCCCATGGTGAGTTATGCATCTTCTATGGCCATTTTATACCCATGCCACGAGTACACAGACTCACTACTGTCTCGGCAAATATTATTTCCATCTGAGAGGAAGACAATGGACTTAATTCTATTGCCCCAGAAACAATTTCTTTCTATCCACAATTGCTCCTAGAAACATACCCAAATCTATTTCTTCCATCCTTGAAACAGAAAGTTCTGTTCACAATACACCTGTGTATACTTATAACTGATTTTTTCTCATACCTGGTTTATTATGATGTTCCTTTGTTTCGTTGTGCGTCCTCGTACAAATTAACTTCCTTCAAAACGTGGAAGAGGTTCGACATCTTAAGCAATGTCTTCTTGAGGGTTAGTTTGCTATCCTTTGTTATGGTATAAGGGAGCCGGTCGGCCGAGCGGACAGCACACTGGACTTGTGATCCTGTGGTCCCGGGTTCGATCCCTGGCGCCGGCGAGAAACAATGGGCAGAGTTTGTTTCACCCTATGCCCCTGTTACCTAGCAGTAAAATAGGTACCTGGGTGTTAGTCAGCTGTCACGGGCTGCTTCCTGGGGGTGGAGGCCTGGTCGAGGACCGGGCCGCGGGGACACTAAAGCCCCAAAATCATCTCAAGATAACCTCAAGAAGATGGTTCATGTTTTTCTTTTGTCTACCATTTCCCCCTCTCTGAGGGGATATCATGCTGAATATCTTCCGGACTAGTATCTTTTCTAAATCCTTACACTTGCTCACTCAGCAGGTATGCCTAAGTATTAGGTATACAGGGGATTGTAGCGAGGTCATGATGATGCATTATTGTTACAATGAATCTACGACCAAGAGACCACTCTGTTCACACTGCGTCACACGTGAGATGACAGGCGTAAGATCACTGGAGTGTTTCCAGTGTGCGTTACACATTTCCATCAGTTTGTTTGGTTGAGTTTATGGAAGAGTTTCCGTGTGGGTCAAGAAACCTTCCACCGTTTCTTTTCTATTATGTTTTTATGCTCTGGAGATGTATGACTTGGTCCCCTTTTCTGTTTTAACTATGTGAGTTGACTTGCAGCGTATGTGATAATTTAAAAGGTAGTAAATATATGCAATGTTATTACTAAAAGAAAAAAGAATAAAACTTGACATTTATGCTTCAGATATTAGTTGAATAGCTTCAATTTTGTTGTTGGTTTGTTGTATTTCCATATATATTGTTAATAAATATCTCTATTTTAGCTTTAAGCAGTACCAAGTTATGAAAAATGCTGTAATGTTTAATTCAATTTTCAGCTGTTCGTGACAGAATGGAATCAATGAGGTGTTGCTCGCCTGTTGGCAAGACAACGCCTAGTTTTCATTGATTAACGAACACGGACACGTCACTGTGAACGAGGTGTGGCATGACAAGGAGGTGTGAGGGTTACTGAGAGGTGAGAGGGGACCTGCGAGGTTTGAGGGTACCCGAGAGGTGTGAGGGGACCTGCGAGGGTGTGAAGGGGATACAGAATATAGCGAGTGGTCGCGTCCCTTGTAAACTCACTAGAGCTACCATCAAGCAAGGAGCCAGGAGATTCATCCCTCCGGATACTAATTATGGACCGACAATGCATCTTACTCTTTGCACTCTTGGTATTTTTGGCTGATGATGGTTGGTCATTGGTTCCCAAACGACCATACATCAACACCAGGAAGCTGATGGTGCTGTCGGAGGCCTTGGACTTGTTCCGAGGCTCGACTGTGATACTGTACCTGGATCCCTCTGTTCCAGGCCAAACCCAGCAAACGGTAATTGCTCTAGAGGCGATGCAGAAGACGTTTTACACGACTATAAATCTTGGAGTGAATGAGAGGTGGAGGCCAGACCAGCAGGTTGTGGCGCTCTCTCAGGACATCTCCGTGCTCCATCTCGTCCTCTTCATCGCTGACCCAACACAATTCCTTCAGCCGCTGTGGCTAGACTGGAAGCCCCTGGACCTCTTACTCTTCAGTCTGGCACCCAGCTCCAGTCTCGATGTCCTTAGTGAGGAGGTTTTCAGCAGCGTCAGAAGTCTGGCTCTTATTGACGAGATCCCGAGTGAGGGAAATGGAAGGCCTAATGCAATGGGGGTGTTTACTGTCTTGCCTTTCTCATCATGCAGTGTGAAATTCCTCGGTAAGTGGAATCCCCAGTTTTTTACCCGGAGAGAAATCTTGTTTCCTGACCGCTTTCCTGCATTTGAAGGGTACAGGTTTCAGTTGGCCACCTCCATGGACGACGAACCTTTCTTATATCAGAGGAAGTCTGATAACGCCATATCAGGGTCAGCAATAAGGATGTTGGCTGCGCTCTCAGCAACACTCAACTTCACCTATACTATGACGGAGAGTGTGCCTGACCACAAGTGGGGCAGAATGGAAAACGGAACCTGGGTTGGAATTTTGGGAATGATTTATAGAAAGGAAAAGAATTTCACTGTGAATTGTTTTGCATTGGTGGATGATCGTATCAGAGACTTTGCAGCATCTGAGCAATATTCAGTGCATATCTGGAGAGCTTTTCTGTTGAGGCCTCAGCCCCTGGCGACGTGGAGGAACGTGTACCGGCCCCTGCAGCCCCTGGTGTGGGCTGCTGTTATCGCCTCTCTTGTGGTCGCTGTTGGACTCCTAACTCTCCAGGTGAGTCGGGCCTCTCATTCACTCGTGCTTATAATCAACCCAACACAAACTCACAGACAAGGGTAAAATATAAATTCATACAAACAGGCAGGAATATGGTCAACATTACACACATATAAAGATATACCTTCAAAAATGTACACCCTTACCACGCCAGGGATCTATGCTTTACCAAACAACTATAGGGAAAAACAGCGCTGAAACAATGCGTTAAGCGTTAATCATGTTTTAACCTATCTGGAAGATGGAATCTCACCTCGACAAGCTGCCCCAAAATATTAAGTATGTCTTGTTGTTAAACCATTATTTAGTAGTTAACACCAGCCGCTTGTTACTGCTCACGTTGACACAAGACATAACATCATCACTAGAAGACGTATAAATACAACCCCCAGCACCCATGGAACTATGGGCTCACCATAGCCCGTGCTACTTGGAACTTTGTTCCAGGTAGCGAATCTTTAACAACAACAACGCATGGAAGCCAGTCTCTCTCTCTCTCTGTGCACTGGGTCATCATCACTGCATCCAGCACTCGCCGTCTGCCCACAGGCTAAAGTCGTGTGCCGGATGTTGTGGTGGCATTATATTAAGTTTATTCATTGCACATTCTGTTTTCAGTTTGATATTATATATTACCCAAGTGAACTCAGATATTATTTAGCTTATTACTATAATAGTAAATTTTATTTATTGTTCATCTGGTGTTTTTGTTTCTTCCTGCAACGAGCACACTGCAAGGGGCCAGAGCCACACTTGAACTTATTTTATGTGATTGAGAGCCACATTACGCCTGCACAATATAGCTGCGATGCTCTTTCACATAACAACATATTTCTAAAAAATATTGAGCCAGTTTAAAATGTACTGACTCATATTTGGGTTTATTGAGTCAATTGTAAGTGTACTGAGTCAGTTGTAAGTTGATTGAGTCAGTTGTAAGTGTATTGAGTCAGTTGTAAGTGTAGTGTGTCAGTTGTAAGTGTACTTCATCAGTTGTAAGTGTACTGAGTCAGTTGTAAGTGTACTGAATCAGTTGTAATTGTACTGAGTCAGTTCTAAATACACTGAGTCAGTTGTAAGTGTCCTGAATCAGTTGTAAGTGTACTGAGTTTGTTGTAAGTGTACAACTGCAGTTGTGAGTGTACTATTACAGTTGCAAGTGTACTCATTCGGTTGTAAGTGAACTGTCCGTTGAAAGTGTACTGAGTCAGTTGTAAGTGTATTGTTACGGCCCTCTCGGGTCGCAACCGGGTTCTTACTCTGATGTTGTTAGAGGTAGGGTATCCGGCCCTAAGCTAGTAGTGGCTTTCAAGGGATATGATCCGTAACACAAGAAAAATAAAAGGGGAAGGGAAATAAAGTCAAGAACTTAATAATATAATTAACACCATCACCATAAATAATATAAAGATTACACGGGGGGGGGGGTATAAACACTAGAATGCACAACGTAGTCTTCTTCTGAAGACTCTGAACGTTCACGGTGCTCAACGGTGCTAAACTCTTGGTCCTCTCGTAGCCTTACGACGAATCCTTCGAGAATCTTGAGTCTACCCTGGCCACAGGCCAGCCAAGTCACAGTTCCACTGGGGGCACCGTCGTGGAGGCCTTCAACCACAAGACCAGCCGGCAGCTGGCAGGTTCCAAACAGCAACGCTAGTTAGGCCACCCCACGATCGATACTAAGGTAGCGAACCCTAGTCAGGAGCCTCGTGTGATCCCACAGACCACTCTCCTTGCCACAACACCCCAGTGGTTAAGCGTCTCCACCAGTCAGTCCCGGGTATGACAATCCCTCAACTGCCACTTCACAGGCAGGCTAACACCACAGTGTTCATCCAGGGGGCGACTCACAGCTGCTGCAGCAAACACTTGGAGACGAGACGACTGCCTTGGGTAGACTGATCCAACTTCCATTACAGCAGTCCCAGGTCGACTCTGTAATCAGACACGTCATCAGTAACAGGAACACACTAGGACACCTTACTTACAGGCTTAGACACAAACGCCCGACGTATCCACTCTGTAGATGGCGTTGCTGTCTAAGCTCCACCTCACAAGAGGTCAGCAGCGGCTGTGTTATGAGCTAATCAGGACTGGAAACTAGCCCTTGTGGCCAGTACACCTCGTCCTCACCAGGTGTCGTCGCCCATTTGGAGGGGGTTTCGGGAGCTGACCCACAGATTGCGTGGTCGTCACTGCTCCGTGCTCGGACGTTGGGCTCGGGTCCGTAACATGTATTGAGTCAGTTGTAAGTATACTGAGTCATTTGTAGGTGTACTGAGTCAGTTGTAGGTGTACTGAGTCAGTTGTAAGTGTACTGAATCAGTCGTAAGTGTACTGAGTTAGTTGTAAGTATAATGAGTCTATTGTAAGTGTACTACTGCAGTTGTAAGTGTACTACTACAGTTGTAAGTGTATTGAGTCAGTTTTATATGTACTGAATCAGTTGTAAGTGTAATACTGCATTTGTAAGTGTAATACTGCAGTTGTAAGTGTAGTACTACAGTTGATAGTGTACTACTGCAGTTATAAGTGTACTACTGAAGTTATAAGTGTACTACCGAATTTGCAAGTGTACTACTGCAATTGTAAGTGCACTACTGCAGTTGTAAGTGTACTACTACAGTTGAATTTGTGCTACAACATTTCTAAGTGTATTACTGCAGTTATAAGTGAACTACCACAGTTGTTAGTGTACTACTGCAGTTGTAAGTGTACTACTATAGTTGTAAGTGTACTACTGCAGTTTAAATTGTACTAATGCAGTTGTAAGTGTACTACAGTTGCAAGTGTTTTACCACAGTTGTAAGTGTACTACCGCAGTTGTAAGTGTACTACTGCAGTTGTAAGTGTAATATTACAGTTGTAATTATACTACTACAGTTATAAGTGTACTACCGCAGTTAAAAACGTACTTCTATAGTTGTAAGTGTATTATTGCAATTGTAAGTGTACAACTACGGTTGTAAGTGTACTACTAAAATTATAAGTGTCCTACTACAGTTGTAAGTGTATTACCTCAGTTTTAAGTAAACTACTGCAGTTATAAGTGTACTACAGCAGTTGTAAGTGTACTACTGCAGTTGTAAGTGTACTACTGCAGTTGTAAGTGTACTACTACAAGTGTAAGTGTACTACTGCAGTTGGAAGTGTACTACCGCAGTTGTAAGTGTACCACTACAGTTGTAAGTGTAATACTACAGTTGTAAGTGTACTACTGCAGTTGTAAGTGTACTACTACAAGTGTAAGTGTACTACTGCAGTTGGAAGTGTACTACCGCAGTTGTAAGTGTACCACTACAGTTGTAAGTGTAATACTACAGTTGTAAGTGTACTACTGCAGTTGTAAGTGTACTACTACAAGTGTAAGTGTACTACTGCAGTTGGAAGTGTACTACTACAGTTGTAAGTGTACTATTACAGTTGTAAGTGTACTACTACAGTTGTATGTGTATTACTGCAGTTGTAAGTGCACTACTGCATTTGTCAGTGTACTACTACTGTTCTAAGTGTACTACTACAGTTGTAAGTGTACTACTACAGTTGTAAGTGTACTACTACAGTTGTAAGTGTACAACTACTACAGTTGTAAGTTAAGTACTGCAGTTGTAAGTGTACTATTGCAGTTGTAAGTGTACTACTACAGTTGTATGTGTACAACTATGGTTTTATGTGTGCTACTGCAGATCGAGAAAACACGAGTTTTCTCGAGCTTTCTTATGTTTCTTTTCACTGTTGATGGTAATTGAAAAATCAATTCTCCAAAATTCATTTTTATTTCTAGTCTGACGCGACACTTGAACGCGTTTCGTAATAACTTATTACATTTTCAAAGACTTTTGGTTTACACACACACAACTATTACCTGCAAACACTAAACAGAGTTCTTACTTATGCTATGATTTAAACAGCATTCATTTTTCATTTTATACCAGCATTTTGGGTGAGGTGATATGTTACAACAGTTTTGGATGAGGTGAACAAAACTTTCAACACAGGATAGAACACGAAACAATGGGTATTGAAGGTAAGAATGGAAGTAATTGCAGAGGGCCTATTGGCCCATATTTCTTGATGCTTCTATATTGTAGCGGAGTCTTGAAGTGGGTAGAATATAGTTGTGCATTAATTGGCTGTTGAAGCTGGTGTTGACTTCTTGATGTGTAGTGCGTTGCAGATGTCAAGCCGCCTACTATCGCTGTATCTATCGATGATTTCTGTGTTGTTTGCTAAGATTTCTCTGGTGATGGTCTGGTTGTGGGAAGAGATTATATGTTCCTTAATGCAGCCCTGTTGCTTATGCATCGTTAATCGCCTGGAAAGAGATGTTGTTGTCTTTCCTATATATTGAGTTTTTTGAGGCTTACAGTCCCCAAGAGGGCATTTGAAGGCATAGACGACGTTGGTCTCTTTTAAAGCGTTCTGTTTTGTGTCTGGAGAGTTTCTCATGAGTATATATATATATATATATATATATATATATATATATATATATATATATATATATATATATATATATATATATATATTTATTTGTGACGGGAAAGTGTTGGAGCGTTGATGTTCGGCAGTCCTCCAATGGCAGGTGTCAATGCCTGGTCACACTTACAAAAAAAAGATAGACTGCTTGCCTGTTGTCTGTGGTAAGTTAGAGGGAGGAACACGTAAACCACAAAATATGAACAATGAAACTTTAATATATTTACTTTAAACATAAATGAAAATAAAGACAAATCTCGGGGGAATGAAAAGTTCAATTAAATAACAAAGATAAATGCAAAGACAATGTGAGACACAATAGTATAATGGTGAAATAATAAAATGGTGCTGAGAATATCGGCTATGGCTGAGACCTCCCTTTGTATACAAGCCAGTGAGCTTAGTATGCCAGAGAGAGATGTCAACTCTAAGAGCACAAAGAATATTCTGAAGTTGATAGCTGGTCAGGGCTTCGACGTCGATTCAGGTAGAGGGCGCGGAGGTGCAGTGTGCAGGTGCGCGGTCAGCGAGTCACCAATCAGGAGTTGGCAGGCGGGAATCGGTAGTTTGCTGCTTGACGACAAGCCGGCGTGGAGAGTGTGTGAAGTAGGAGCGATCTTGGGTACGTTTTGCCTCCTGGTCAAAACGTTTTGTGCTACCGGTGGACGTATCTTAAATGTAGCATCTTATACTTGTTAACTGGACGTAACTTGAGGTAGGGAAGAGCAGGCTCAATCTCTCTAGAAAGAGATTATCGTTACAACTCTCTCCCGAAGCCTGCGGTTCCGGGTGAAGTTACATCTTCAGGAGGTAGAGTGGTAGGTGGAGCAGCCTCTACCTCATAGACTCTGGAGAGGGCGTCGGCTATGATGTTGTCAGAACCCTTGATGTAGAAGATCTCCAGGTTGAAATTCTGCAGATATAAAGACCATCGTAGAAGCCGTTGGTTGCCGAATTGGGCTTGCTGCAGGAAGCGTAAGGGATTGTGGTCTGAGTAGATGGTGGTAGACCGAGTACATTGCAGGTACGGTTCAAAGTGCTGCAAGTTCAGGACGATTGATAGCAGCTCCTTTTCGATCGTGCTGTAGTTTCTTTGGTGTGGTTTAAATTTGTAGCTGTAGTAGCTAACAGGCAGAACCTCCTCGCCTCGTTGTTGCATCAGGACACCCCCGATGCCGGTACCATAGGCGTCGACATGGAGGATGAAACGCTTCGTGATATCTGGCGAGGCGAGAATAGGATTAGAACAGAGCAGGAATTTAAGTTGTTCAGAAGCAACGGTTTGCTGAATGGTCCACTGATACCGTTACTTAGGGCTGGTTAAAGTGATCAATGGTGTCGCTACCGTACTAAAGTTCCTCACAAACCTACGGTAGTAGGAGGCAAGACCAAGGAAGCGCAGGAGCGGCTTCCTGGTGGTAGGCTGTGGGTAATGCTGGATGGCTAGGGAAAGTATGTTTAACGGAGCTATGCTGCCACTCCCTATCTCATGACCAAGATAACGCACTTTACCTTTGGCAAAGGTGGACTTGCCCAGGTTGACGGTGAGGCCGGCTGTCAGGAGCTTGGCAAACAATCGTTGCAGCTGGAGCAGATGTTCGCTCCAGGTGTTGGTTGCCACAACGATATCATCCAAGTAGGCGTAAGTGTTATCTAAGCCCCGAATGACGCGGTTGACAGCTCGCTGAAAGGTGGCCGGGGCATTACATAGTCCAAAGGGAAGGCGTTCGTATCTGTAAAGGCCAAAAGGAGTGGTAAAGGCAGATATTTCCTTAGCTCGCTCCGTCAAACATACTTTGTAATATCCTTTTAGTAAGTCCAGCTTCGATAGGTACCGCGCATGACCAATGGCGTCAAGGATGTCATCTATTCTAGGTAAGGGGTACGTATCCTTGACAGTCACAAGATTTAATTTACGGTAGTCGGTACATAGTCTCACCCTACCTTGCGGTTTTGGCACCAAGATGCAGGGTGAGGCCCAAGGGGACTCACAAGGGTGGCCAGCCCATGATCCAGGAGGTATTGTACCTCAGCACGCATGACTTCCTTCTTACTCGGGCTGATTCGGTAGAAAGGTTGGCGAATCGGCCGTGTGTCGGGGAGTAGTTGGATGTCGTGCTGAACCACATTACACTCCTGTGGATCATCGTTGAACATCTTCTGGTCTTCCTTAAAGATTCTGATGAGAGGTGCACTATTATTGTCCTGAAAATAGTTATGAAGATTAGCCAGGATTTCCGAGTTGAAAAGCACCGACTCAGTGTTAGTGCTTTCAGGAGAAGCAGGGAAGGTTTCACTGTGGAGGTATGGACCTTTAAACGTGGAAACCGATATTAACACAGTGGGGGGAACACCTTGATACTGCTTCAGGAGGTTGACGTGGCACAACTGTGTCTTCCGCCGCCTATCTGGAGTCTCAAGAACGTAGTTGTGGTTGTTCCTGCACTCCTAGATACGGTAGGGTCCTGAAAACTTGTTTTGCAATAGAGAACCTGGGATAGGAAAATATGCCAACACGAAGTCTCCTGGTTTAAATTTCCTTAATTTGCTGCTTTGGTCAAAATGAATCTTCATCCTCTCCTGGCCTTTCAATAGATTGTCATTGGCAAATTTACGTACTCTCTCTAAAATGTGTTTTAAGTTTTGAAGAAACTGGGGCACATTCTGAGGGTCACTGAAGGTGGCATTACGTAGAGAGTCTTTGAAAGCTTTGAGAGGAGTACGGCACTTACGTCCGTAGAGCATCTCATAAGGAGATACTCCTAGAGACTCATTGGGGAGACTTCTGAAAATGCACATAATGAGATCAAGTTGTTTATCCCAGTCCTTCAAGGTGTCATTGCAGAATTTCTTTAGGAGTGCTTTAATAGTCTGATGACTACGTTCAAGAGAACCCTGTGAAGCAGGATGATAGGGGCTGGACAGTACCTGTGTGATGTTAAACTCCTCCAGTGTCTTCTTGAAGAGATCACTGGTGAAGTTGGTGCCACAGTCGCTTTGAACCTCTCTTGGAAATCCATACTGGGTGAAGATCTTCAATAGGTGTTTCACCACAGTAGCAGCCGTAATGTTCTTTACTGGAACTGCTATGGGGAATCTGGTGGTAGGACACATGATAGTTAATATATAGGCGTTGCCAGAACTGGTCCGAGGTAAAGGACCAACACAGTCTATGCCGAGTCTGTGGAAAGGTTCCTCAGGCACCTGGATGGGTTTTAGTGGAGCCTGAGGAATAGAGATGTTAGGTTTACCTGCCATCTGACATGTATGACACTGTTGTACGTATTTTTTAACGTCTTTTACCATACCTGGCCAGTAGTAGTCTTGCCTGATTCCGTGGTAGGTTTTGTTGAAACCATAGTGAGAAAGAGCTCCGTGGGCCAGGTGTAGAATATCGGGCCGTATGCTGGTGGGAATCACTAGTTGTTCGACATTGGCCCAATCGTCATCCTCCTTCAGCTTGCTGGGTCTGTATCTGCGGTAGAGGAACTCATTCTCTAGGAAGAACCCAGGGATACTGTCAGGTTGAGTCTCAGCCTGGAAGAATAATGGTGTTAATGATTAATCTTCCCTCTGTAACTTATGGAACTCCAAACTGGTAAGATTTGGAGGTAGATTCTGAGGGTCTTGAGGGACAGCGGTAGCAGTAGAGAAATCATCACTTCCACATCTGCAAAGGCTGTCATCCCGAAGCTCGACAAGATCTTTTCAAATTTTGGCATTCCTGAAGTTGTCAAGACGGACAATGGACCGCCATTTAATGGACAAGACTTCATCAACCTTGCTGAGCATATTGGATTCAAACACTGCCGTGTGATGCCACTACATCCTCAAGCAAATGGAGAAGTTGAGAGATTCATGCAACCTCTCATGAAAGCGGTACGCTGTGCTCATGCCGTAGAACGATCCTGGAAACAAGCTATGTATGCTTTTCTCGGGAACTACCATGCAACACCGCATGGAACACTGGGAAGTCGCCTGGTGAAATCTTATTTGGACGTCCTATGAGGATCGCACTACCCGTCATGCCAGCCGAGGTAACGGATAAACGTCTCGCTCAGAAGGATGCACTAGCCAAGGGCAAAATGAAAATCGTTCATGATCAACGTAAAAGGAACAATTCATAAAGGTTGGAGATACTGTTCTCGTTAAAAAGAAAAAAAGGGAAAGCTAGATATGCCGTATGATACAAAACCATATAAAGTGATTAGTGTAAAAGGAACTATGGTAACAGCGAGTAATAGAGATCATAGTATAACACGTAATATGGCCTATTTCAAAGTGATTCCAACTAGTGTAGAAAATGATGAAGTACAAAGGAAAAAGAAAAAATGAGTTATAACCCGACAAAGATCTCTTGACATCAAGGGATATCATTGTATTTAAGGACTCTCGTCCTAAGCGTCATGTTAAACGCCCTACACGATTTTATGATTAATTGTGTTCCTAGGTAATGCAAAGTATTTACTTGTTATGCTAAACTAAATTTAATATTGTTTGAATAATGCAGATCTCTCATTCAATATTTTGTAACTTTGTATTACAGGTTCTTTCATTTTTGTTTAACATTGCATTTGTATTTTTAACATTGAAATCCTGTGTGGTAAAGATTAAGTTGTTTAAATTCTTTGCGTGCTTAATTAATGTTAAATGTATGCAATATCTCTTGATATGTTAATAACTTACTTTGTGTCAATAACTTTGCTTTGTGCTACAAGCATGGTAGACATCCTGTATTCATTCTTTTTAAAGAAAAGGAGGGATGTCATGTTCATAGAAAACAGTACCATCCGTTTGTATGTGCTGCGGCTCAGACGCCAGCAGAGAGGTAAACAAGGGAGCATACAGGACGCCCGCCAAGCTTGGAAGCTGCTAGTCATGTATCAGTTTAAGTATTAAAGTCAGTAACCAAGCAATGGCTTTATATCAACCCTACAACCAAGACTTTCTCAGCTACACATAACACCACAGTCAAGTAAGGGAAAAACACACAAAACAAATCGCGTAAACAATGAAACTTTAATTAACTTGAAAACAAATATGAACAAAGATAATCCCTTGGCTATGTACAGTGCAAATAAACAAGATTACAAAGTCAAAAAATAATATCAAATAAAACAGTGGTTACGTTACTCTACAATGAACAAGACAAAAAATTAATTAAAAGGTGCTGAGAATATTGGCTGGCTGAACACATCCACTATTACACAGAGCGTATATTAGATAGGTGTATCAGCTATGAGAGCACAGAATATTCTAAATCCAATGGTTCGTGCATGCTTAGTCATCGGCTGTGCAGATGGTGCTGAAGTCGAGTGCAGACGACGATTCACCAATGGGACGCGTGCTGGCTGCAAGTGGTGGTTTGGTGATCGACGAAGGTGGAGTGGCGAAAGCGAGGGGGGGGGGGAGGTGGAGAGCGAGTGTAGGGTACGTATACGCCTGGTAGAAACGTATTGCACTAAATATGTACTACTCTTGATTGTAGTATCTAGATGTTGTAGATGTACTGAAGTAACATGATGATAGGAAAGAGTAGGCCAAATCTCTCTTGAAGGAGATTATCGTAACAGTGTACACATGTAAATATACGCTCCAGGTAAAGTTATCTCTCTCTCTCTCTCATTTTACTGTATTGTTCTCATTTCCCTCATTCTACATCTATCTCTGTAATGTTCTTGTAAAAAAAAGCTATTAACACGCAATTTACCATTAATCTTCTTACTGCTGACCAAACCACACATTAGAAGACAAAAAGACGACGACGTTTCGGTCCGTCCTGGACCATTATCAAGACGATTGTGAATCGACTGTGAATCTTCTTACTGTGCCTTGTCAATACTCAAGTGTTTATGCTTAACTTCTCTATAATCTGGGAGTGTTCTTACATGTTCTCACATGTTGTCTGCACAACTTGTTTTACGTTGTTTGATATTATTTACTTGCCCTACCTGTCAGGGTTTCTGACAGCTGAGTGGACAGCACTTCGGATTCGTAGTCCTAAAGTTCCGGGTTCAATCCCCAGTTGAGGCGGACACAAATGGACAGAGTTTCTTTCTCCCTGATGCACCTGTTACCTAGCAGTAAATAGGTACCTGGGAGTTAGACAGCTGCTACGGGCTGCTTCCTGAGGTGTGTGTAAGAAAAAAGGAGGCCTGGTCGAGGACAGGGCCGCGGGGACACTAAGCCCTGAAATCATCTCAAGGACCTCAAGAATAAGATACACATGTTCTCTATATTCTTGACATTCATTACTTGCTCCTTATCTGCTCTGTATGTTCTGTGTATGGGCTCTCTCTCCCTTTCTTTTTTCTTTAGAACAAAAGTGTACTAAGGCAACTTTTACCAAGCTTTCTCTCTCTTTCTGTAATATCTGTCTGTTAACAAATTAAGACAGATAGATTTTACTAAGTCATTTCATTGTTTAAGGTAACAGTCATTCTGTAAAACCATTCTTAATTAATATAATTTTTTCCTTAACAAACCTATGAAATGCATTTTTCTTTCCAGCTTAATATTTCTTACTATCACCGTTCTTAAACAAAACTACACTTTATGCAGTAACAAATTTACTAAGACAATTTTTCCTTAACTAACATTACAGTTCGTGGTACTGAAAATAATTTAAAGTAACGTCTTCACATCATTTCTCAACTAGTATTATTCTTAATGCATTATCAAATTTCCTAAAACTTTATTTTCATGTCATATCTTAACTAAACCTCAAAAAATAGTTTAAAGTAACATCTTTATATCACATCTCAGCTAACTGTACACTTTCATAAAGTAAGAAAATTGTTGTAGGTGACTTCGTCACAAAATTTCTTAACAAAATTATTCTTCGTACTTCAAATGAAAGATTCTAAGACTTCTTTACGTATCAAGGGATAGTCTCCGTGCCATCAATGATATTCTCCAACACTCTCCATGCAGTCTTTACATAAGAAGCATACTCTCTGAGGCATCTTTGCATAACAATTATACTCTTTGAAACTTCTTTACACAACAAAGGATACTCTTAGAGACATCAAGGATACTCTCAGAGACATTAAGGATCCTCTCAGAGACATCAAGGATACTCTCAGAGACATTAAGAATACTCTTAGACACATCAAGGATACTCACAGAGGCATCAAGGATACTCTCAGAGACATCAAGCATTTTCTCAAAGTCATCTTCATGTAACAAAGGATACTCTTTGAGGCATCACGGATACTTTCTAAGTTACCTGTATTCAGCAAGTTGTACTTATTAGGACTTCTTCGTGCATTAAAAAAAACTCTCACTGTAATAAACATTGTTCTTCATTTAATAAATATATTGTCAAGAGCATCGTTCCTGTAACATTTAAACTATAGTTTGTGTTAAACTTACTAAGACATGTCATTATCTAGACACAATCAACTTTAAGTATTATATCGTACTAAACATGTACAACTTTTCACAAAATTTGTAATTTTTCTGTTTCATGTAACTTCCATTAAGTAGTAGTTTTCTCTTTCATATATATTGTTAAGAACAAGCTTTTACCAAAGACATATTTTTTAAATGTATCTTGTTTAAGCATTAACTACTTCAACTTTTTATAACTTAACTTCATAATATTTCCCTGACAAAATGTTTCTAATAAATTAATACAAAGGTGCTAATTAGACAAAACGTGTTAACAGCCTTACCTAACCTAACTTATCCTACCTATCCTAACCTATCACTTATACATGTTTGTTGTCCCACTGTATTAAGCAGCTTATTCTATTAAGGTTAAAGAAATGTTATTCAGAAAACAACAAATTTATTTTGCAACGTTGATACTGAGTGATAAATCATAGCATTTAAACATATACAGTTATTCAGGAGACAATTATATTGAGTTTAAATCTGACTACAGTCTCATGTAGAAATTAATATTATAATTTATTTAAGAATTAATATTATGACATGTGTTTGATTTCACACAATGAAAATCTTTATTTAACAAGTCAACAAAGCCATCACACACAGAGCATCCTCCCTTGTCTTCTCCAAATTAGATTAGTTTTTGACCAGTAAATTCTTTTAAAACATAGAAGGCCTCACTATGATCATTATTACCTCTATTCAATTCAGGCCAGGACAAGAGAAATACTTGTCTGTCATTGCAATATGTCCTAACCGTTTCTACTGCATCCATTTCCTCAACGAGCATCCACTGGCTCTCCCCCAATATATGAGTAATTATCAGTAGCTCTTTCATTATTATTATTTCTTGTCCTAATAAGGTTATCAATGAAAGCAATACCAGATAAAACTCCGAGGACAGAATCTTGCTCAAAAATCGCATCACAACCTCTATTTCAATCTTTTGTTGTGTGTGATATCGTATTTCTTGTCTCATCCTTATTAAATTGAAAGGAAAGGAAGGAAAGCTCTCTTCCATAGTGTCAATTAAGCTCCAGTGTTTGTCTTCTTCTGTTTTAGGGTGAATAATACTAATCTCTTTCTCTGTCTTGCAATTTAATTGCTATTGTGGCTCACCCAGTGTCTTTATGGTATGCGCTTCTCACTTCTCCGAATTCAGTGTATTAAGGAACTAATGTGCAATGTTTGGAGAACCTATTTCACATACAAATTTTCTTTTAAAATCGTTTCCTTTCAGTTACAACCTATGTAAGTTACAAAAGTTCCTTTTCCTTTTAGTTACAAAGGCAGGAAATAAGTATTTGAAAGTTTGTCTAGATTTAAATCATTATATATTATTAATTTAAACCTAGTAAATCATTATATATTTCATTACAATAATGAAGAAAGACTCTTATCATGTACATCCCAGCAAACACAGAACGTTTGTGGACGTTTTTAAATGGAGCCACAGAGGTAATAATGTAACTATTGACATAAATACTTATTTCTGACGTTCTTAAGGCCATTAGAGATAACTGAAAACATATATTCTTGAGACACAGTTTTTTTAAGATTTATGTACAAATTTAAAAATAATAGTGAATGCTATGGAATTATAATGTTTTCATGCTTTATATTTAAAAATAAACAATTTTCAGTCAACATTTTTTTTTTTACTTTATGTAAACCTATCCAATTTACCTTCTTATAACATATATATATATATATATATATATATATATATATATATATATATATATATATATATATATATATATATATATACATATATATATATATATATATATATATATATATATATATATATATATATATATATATATATATATATATTTAATATAGAAGGGAGTACCACCTCTGTCTGGAAGAAGAGGGACCCATAGCCTCGGAGGAAACCACACATAACGCATTGGAGGGAATGTAGGTCCCCTCCAATACAATTTCTGTGTGCTTGTCTCCTGCCACCCCCCTTCCTTTTTTTTTTTTTTTTTTTTCCTTTATTGTGTATTTAAAGGTTACAAAACATACAAGACAAATGCCTAAAGGTTATGGATCTCTTGAAGCTCCTCCGATTCTGGACAGGAACCGAGGACGCAGCAAGCATTTCCCCTCTGGATCGCCACACTGAGATGCTGAAACAAAAAACTGGAAGCCCTTGGGTCTCTGGTGACGTCAATGAGCTTGGAACCCAATTCCTTGAGAAATCCCAAGGCACTCTTGCCCCAGGGGCCATGCGTCTCAGACGCTATAGGAACAAAGAGGTATTGACCTTCCAGTCGCCTGTACTTGAGTGATTTTGCTGTTTCCCTGTGGTTGGCCGCCCCACCTGCTTGATCAGCTCCGAAGTGTACATAGGTGTCAGCCAGGGTGGATACACATGTGTAGTCCCACACCAACTGTCTACCCTCCTTCCATGAGTATATGGTGATGCCATCAGGGTGAAGTGCGGGGAAATCCGGGTTTTGGACCCCTAGGATTCGAGGTTTTCTCCGCTGGGCACCTAGCTGAGACAAGGCTTCTCTTGATGTTGTCATTGACCTCGTTGTTTCTTGCATGCCAGCCCTTTGTGCTTCCGCAATGCAACCCATGCAGTCCATATTGGTCTGCTTCCACCCTGTTGCAAATACACTTGTATTCAGTGTGAACTGGGGCACCAAGGCGGAGGGCCACTGCTACACGAAGGGATTCTGGATCTAATCACGTGCCCATTGCTGTCATGGGTACTGCCAGGAGGAAGTCTCCTGCATTGGGGGCACACACTGCTCTGAGGCGGGCTTTCTCCTTGTCTGATGTTGCGACGCTGAGCATGGCCTCAGCTACTTTTTCCACTAGAGGGTGGTCCCAGCCGGACTGTTTGTGTTGTTTTGTTGGCTCTATAATGGTTGCTGGGGCTGCAAGAACATCCCACTGATTTGAACATTCAGTGAAAGCAGGATCGTGTATTCCTGCTGAATCTCTCAGGGTTGCAGGTAAAATATCTCTGACGAGGTCGTGCGATGCATGGGAGGAAGAAAGGAAGGATGGAAGAGCAATTTGGGAGGCTGTGCGGACACCAAGGCCGCCGAGTCTTACAGGAAAGGTTGCTTGCTCCCACTGAGAGTCGTCCAATGGCAGGTTCAGGACTTTCACCACATTGGACCTCAGAAGGGTGTCATACACATTTAACTTAGGGCTGCTGTAGGATGGAGAACATCTCAAAAAGTAGGTCAACTTAGGGAGAGACAGGCATCTTGTGAGGAGAAAGAGAGCATCATGGGCATCAATCTTGTCAATCCTGTCCAGCATTCTCTTTAGGTCAGTGATTTTTGCAGCCATATATATATATATATATATATATATATATATATATATATATATATATATATATATATATATATATATATATATATATATATATATATATATATATATATATATATATATATATATATATATATATATATATATATATATATATATATATATATATATGTCGTACCTAGTAGCCAGAATGCACTTCTCGGCCTACTATGCAAGGCCTGATTTGCCTAATAAGCCAAGTTTTCATGAATTAATTGTTTTTTTGACTACCTAACCTACCTAACCTAACCTAACCTAACTTTTTGGGCTACATAACCTAACCAAACCTATAAAGATAGGTTAGGTTAGGTTAGGCAGGGTTGGTTAGGTTCGGTCATATATCTACGTTAATTTTAACTCCAATAAAATAAAATTGACCTCATACATAATGAAATGGGTAGCTTTATCATTTCATAAGAAAAAAATTAGACAAAATATATTAATTCAGGAAAAATTGGCTTATTAGGCAAATCGGGCCTTGCATAGTAGACTGAGAAGTGCGTTCTGGCTACTAGGTACGACATATATATATATATATATATATATATGTCGTACCTAGTAGCCAGAACGCACTTCTCAGCCTAATATGCAAGGCCCGATTTGCCTGATAAGCCAAGTTTACCTGAATTAATTTATTTTCTCTAATTTTTTTCTTATGAAATTATAAAGCTACCCATTTCATTATGTATGAGGTCAATTTTTTTTTATTGGAGGTAAAATTAACGTAGATATATGACCGAACCTAACCAACCCTACCTAACCTAACCTAACCTATCTCTATAGGTTAGGTTAGGTTAGGTAGCCGAAAAAGTTAGGTTAGGTAGGTTAGGTAGTCGAAAAACAATTAATTCATGAAAACTTGGCTTATTAGGCAAATCGGGCTTTGCATAGTAGGCTGAGAAATGCGTTCTGGCTACTAGGTACGACATATATATATATATATATATATATATATATATATATATATATATATATATATATATATATATATATATATATATATATATATATATATATATATATATATATATATGTCGTACCTTGTAGCCAGAACTCACTTACCTACTCCTAACTCTAACCTAACCTATACTCCTAACCTAACCTATAAACTCCTAACCTAACCTATAAACTCCTAACTCCTAACCTAACCTATAAAGATAGGTTAGGTTAGGTTAGGTAGGGTTGGTTAGGTTCGGTCATATATCTACGTTAACTTTAACTCCAATAAAAAAAATTGACCTCATACATAATGAAATGGGTAGCTTTATCATTTCATAAGAAAAAAATTAGAGAAAATATATTAATTCAGTAAAACTTAGCTTATTAGGCAAATCGGGCCTTGCATAGTAGGCTGAGAAGTGCGTTTATTTATTTATTTATTTATGCATATACAAGAATGTACATAAGGAATGTGAGGATACAAATATGGTAATTACAGTCTTGTAAAGCCACTAGCACGCGCAGCGTTTCGGGCAGGTCCTTAATCTAAGAAAATTTTAAGGAGGTAAATACTTGCAAAATTATAGACAAAAAATGATAACAGATTACATGAAATGAAAAAAAAGATGAGAGAAAATTGTAGGTACAGTATATTAAAGCACATAGGTAGCTACGATTGATTGCAATGACAGCTTGAATGGTAGTTGACAAAAAAATTGGTAGTCACAATACAGCATATGGCTAGCACATAAAAGAAGACAGCAATGAACACAATGATAAGGTTGTTTGAAATTACATAAAAATTAGGAGATTGGGTAACACTAGGTACAGAGCAAATTTAAAGCTCAGTGTAGGAAACTAAGAAGATGAAGTTAGGTACTTTTTGGTTTTGCTTTTAAATAAGGCAAAAGTTTTACAGTTTTTCAATTCACTAGGGAGTGAGTTCCATAGACTAGGTCCCTTAATTTGCATAGAGTGTTTACACAGATTAAGTTTGACCCTGGGGATATCAAAGAGATATTTATTTCTGGTGTGGTGATAATGGGTCCTATTACATCTGTCCAGGGAGAGTTTCAGAGCATGGTTTGCATTTAAGAACAGGGTTTTGTAAATGTAGTTGACACAAGAGAATGTGTGGAGGGAGTTAATATTTAGCAAGTTTAGGGATTTAAACAAGGGAGCTGAGTGTTGTCTGAAAGCTGAGTTAGTTATCATTCTGATAGCAGATTTTTGCTGTGTGATGATGGGCTTAAGGTGGTTTGCAGTGGTAGACCCCCATGCACAGATACCATAATTAAGATAGGGGTAGATTAGTGCATAATATAGTGAGAGGAGAGCAGAGTTAGGAACATAATATCTGATTTTGGAGAGTATACCAACTGTCTTAGAGACTTTCTTAGTTATGTGTTGAATGTGGGTGCTGAAGTTGAGTCTCTTGTCTAGGAATAGGCCAAGAAACTTGCCATCATCTTTATTACTGATGTTAATGTTGTCTATCTGTAGCTGAATTGCATTTGATGATTTGCTTCCAAATAAGATGTAGTAAGTCTTTTCGATGTTTAATGTTAGTTTGTTCGTTGACATCCATAAGTGGACTTTTTTTAATTCATTATTCACAACATTATTTAGTGTATGTGGGTTGAGGTTTGAAGTAGATAAGAGTAGTATCGTCAGCAAACAGTATAGGTTTGAGAATATTAGAGACATTAGGCAGATCGTTTATATATATAAGAAATAGAAGAGGTCCTAAGATGCTGCCCTGTGGCACTCCAACGGTAATTGGTAGAGTGGACGAAGTTGTATCATTGATGGTTACATATTGGTGTCTGTCACTAAGATATGATCAGATGTAGTCAAGGGCAAGGCCTCGGATTCCATAATGCTGGAGTTTAAGTAAGAGGTAGTTGTGATTAACAGTATCAAAGACTTTTCTTAGGTCAATGAAGAGTCCAATCGGAAACTCATTTTTGTCAAGGGCTGAGTAGATAACTGTCAAGGAGACTAATGATTGCATCATTGGTGCTCTTTTGGGACCGGAAGCCAAACTGGCAGGGGCTGAGTATGTCGAATTTTACGAGGTAGGAATAGAGCTGTTTGTAAATAATTTTTTCAAATATTTTTGATAGAATGGGTAGATTTGATATTGGTCTATAATTGTTTATGTCCGCCGGATTGCCTCCTTTATGGACTGGCGTTACTCTTGCTTTTTTGAGGATATCAGGGAAGGTGTGACTACTCTATAAATTTGTTGAACAGTAGTGCTATGGGTGGGGCAAGGGCATGGGAGGCTCTCTTGTACACAATGGACGGAATTTCACTGGTGTTCCCTGCCTTGGTTTTTAGAGAATGTATGATGGACACAACATCTGCCGGGCTGATTGGTGAAAGGAGAAGAGAGTTTGAATAGCTGCCTGAGAGATATGTGTTAATATGTGTCTGAGTACTGTGGGATTTTACTGGCAAGATTAGCACCAACCGATGAAAAGAAACTATTAAATTCATTTGCCATTTCTAAGTCAGTTGACGGTATATCCCCCATCCTTGTAGAGTTTTATTTGGTTATGTGAGTGTTGTTTAGTTCCTAGGATACTAGAGATAGTTTTCCAAGTGCTTTTCATGTTGCCTTTTGCTTCATTGAATCTATTCACATAATATGCAAGTTTTGCCTTTCTTATGATACTGGTAAGCATTGATGAGTACCTTTTAGCTACTTCCTTTGAAACTAGGCCAATCCTAACTTTCTTTTCATATTCATGTTTCTTGTTGATTGAGTTGAGAATGCCACTTGTGAGCCATGGATTGTTTAATCTTTTGTCAGTTACTTGCTTGGTAAGAAGGGGACAATGAATGTTGTAGAGGCTTAGAGTTTTGGAGATGAAGAGGTTAGCTAATGAATTTATATCATGGGTATTATTGAATTCAGAATCCCAGTTAATATTGCAAAGTGCCTCTGTAAGATTGTCTAAAGCTGATTCACTGTGTAGCCTAAATGAAAGTTTCTTGCTTTTTGGTGGTGTTATGTCCATGTTCGCTATGAGAAAGGTAGGATAGTGGTCAGTTGTTCTGTCGTAGATTATACCAGATACAAGGGGAGCTGTTATGTTTGTCCATATGTGGTCCAAGGTAGTGGCTGATGTTTGAGTGACTCGGGTAGGTTTGGTGATTGTGGGGATTAGCATACAGGAGTTCATGCTGTTAAGGAAATAGTCAACTTGAGAGCAATTTTGTTGACCCAGGTCAATATTAAAATCTCCTCCCAGAATGATGTGGTTTTTGTTGAGATTGTTGTTTATAATAAGATTCCTTAGGTTGTCTGAGAAAGAAGCTATGTTAGTATTAGGAAATCTATAGATGGCTCCAATAGTCAAAGAGGATTTAAGGGATTTAATTGTAAACTGAGCAAAAGTATATTCACAGTAGTCATCTCTGTCACTAATAACACTGTTGCAGATAAATGTATCTCGGTAATATATAGCTGTGCCACCACCTTTTTTATTAGGCCTACAGTTATGAATGGCTTTATAACCAGCTAAGTTGTAGAGTTGGGTATAGTCTTTGTTTAGCCAAGTTTCTGTTAAAATAATGAACGATAGGTTAGTACCTATTGCTGTGAGTAATGCATTTAAATCGTCAAAATGTTTACCAAGTGATCTAACATTTTGGTTATAAACTGATAGACAGGTGCTATTTTGAAGTTTGTTTTTAGCCTGGTGTGCTGAGAAATACTTGCAATAATGATGATCAATGTGCTGGTTGGTGTAGATATGAGACAGAAGATTTTGATCAGGATCAATATCAGTGTGCATAGAGATGCAGAGGGATCACGATACAAGATACACGATAAAGCAAAACACAAGAATAAAATACAATACAATAAAATAGTAACAATTTAGAAGTAAAATAAAGATCCAATAGATAGCCAGGGAGGACACAGAAGTTACATAAAATAAAAAAACAAAAAATCAGTAGAGACTGACAATATAAATGTAAAAATAAAAAATAATAAGAAAAATGATAATCATAAAAAAAATGATCTTGAAGATAATTAGCTTAGTAATGGTTAATTAACAGGGTAATAAAAAGCCCTAGGTTTAGTGACAAGGGGATTAACTAAGAACAAATAATTAAGAGTATAAAACAGGCAAAGATGACAAACAAACAAAAAAAATAAAAAAATAAAAATAAAAATAAACACCTTTGGAAAGGAAAGGCAGAGCTTAAGTACACTTTGGTTGTATGTGAGACTACAAATTATGTTCTGGTTATTCAGCTAATATCCCACAGTCATCCAGGAAAGAAGTGAGGTGTGCTTCAGTGGTTATGACATAAGTTTTTCCAGAGTCAGTCTTCCTAGCTATTATTTTACCATCGCGCACAAAACAATGTTTAATAGCAGTGGATCTATTGCAAATTCCACGTAGTTTATATAAGAGATTTTGTCTGAATCTGGTAAGACATTCGTTCACATAAACCTTGGATTTCATAGCGACTGCAGCAGTGATAAGGTCTGACTTGCGGGAGCAGCTATCTAACTTCACCCTTATTTTTCTGTTGTTTGTACCAGATGATTTGGCACCCACTCTATAAGCTGACTTAATGTCTCTTGCTTCGATTGAATAATTCAACTTAGTACGCAATTCCTGGATCACGATGGCAGTACAGTCTTCTCTGTCAGTTTCATGGGGAAAATCCTGTGATGAGATGATGACAGAATCAAGGAACTTAAGCTGGTCTGATTCGTCTTGGGTTGCAGTGTGTTGCTGTTGTAGGGAGTTAAAATGGTTCTCTAACTTTTGTAGCATCTCTTCTTGCTTCTTAGAGGTTTCTGCTGGTTTAAAGTTAGTAACCGAGATCTGAAGAGAGCTTAATTCCTGTTCGAGGTGGCCGACTGTTACGACCCTGGGTTCTCCAGTGGAAACCAGAGGTCAAAATTGAGCTATTAAACTTCCTAAGTAGTACAGTTGGCGCATTTCGAATGGAAATTGTTTGTATCTTCCCTGCCAGACGTAAGACTATTATTGTTTCTCAAAGAGCATTTAAAGACTGAGCTGGGGGTTGATTATTAAATAATAACATAGGCACCAACTTTGCTTACTAATACTTTCTAATCATTCATAAAGTAACAATACGTTGCATAGGGGAAGATCTTTAATGTGCTTAGCTGCACGATCATTTAGGCTCCTTCCGGCACCACGACATGAGGGAGGCCAGGTGGTCGTGAGGAGCGCTCTCTTTTCTGTGGCTGGTGTCGTGAGGTTAAGACCTACTCTGTGGCTGTATCCCTACTCTCCTTCCTTCTCCTCTTACTTATTTCCCTTACCTGAAGTTCCTGTATCCTTAAGCTAAGTACGGGGCACTAGTGAGTGTGCCTACTCTGGTAGTAACGATTGGTGAGACCTGGGGATAGTATTTTGCCAGTGTTTGGGTACCCCTAAGTGTTGTGTTTTGTATTAGGGTCCCACGTGGTCTCACTACCCTAAGCTGCATCCAGCTTCAGTGCTTATCCAGTAGTACTTTACCCTAGCTTGTTATTAGTGTAAACCTTGTATCCTGCCTACGTGGACCAAGGCTTTTAACGTAAGATCGTGTGGTAAAGTTATTATTATTATTGTTATTGGTGTGAGTGTATATGGGGGGTTGTTAAGGGGTTAATAAATATGTACATGAATTACAGAGTATCTCTTCTTCCAAGGTGGGAGCGCAGTGATCAACCCTTAGACTAACATTTATGGTCTTGTAGCAAGTTATTACTACTGTGGATAGTTTATTTTGGGGGCCGGGCCTTTTAGCTCTCCCATATTTGATACTCTTGTCTTCTAACTACCTTTACCCCTTAATAGTACCAGTACCCCATAGAAGCCCCACTCATATCAGTTGTAATAGTGGTTGGCCAGTCCGGGAGGAACATTATAAGTGTAAAAAATTAGATTCTTGAGTGCCAAAATTAAAAATTTTTATTTCCGCAGAACGGTTGTGTGCTAGCCTAGGGTCCAGCTCATCTAGCAAAGGACATTCTTGCACTGACTGGACACCCAGCTGGATCCCTTCACAATTAAGGTTAGTGTGGCCTTGTGTTAGGGGCCGTGCAAATTTTTGTTTTTTTTCCAATTTTTATTTTTTAATTTTTTCTTTGGCTGGGAGCTAAAATTATTAGTGATGTCTTCTGAAATGCAGAAACTGGCAAGGGAGCCTTCAGTGGTAGAGATAAAGAAACTTAAAAAGTCTAATTTAGTATTGTTAGGCCAGGAATTTGGCCTAGAATTAAATGTCGCAGATAAAAAGTGGACTTTGGTGAATGAAATATTACAACATTGTATTGATGAACAACTATTGGCAAGTGATACACCTTTATGCCAGCCTAGCCAAGCAGAAAGTGCAACTCATAGGGAAAGTGAATTAGCTTTAGAGTTAGCAAAAATAAAATTAGAGGAGCAAAGACTCAAAACCGAGGAGGCTAAAATTAGAGCGAATGCCACTGGAACTCCACCTGCCGGGGATTCAAACCCCAGGCATTATGAGAAAAAGCATAATTTGCCTGAATTTTCCGAGTCTGACCCTGAAAGGTTTTTCAACCATTTTCAGAGAGTGGCCACGTCCATGAACTGGCCAAAGGAAGAGTGGGTGAAAATCCTACAGGGAAGACTTAGGGGTAAAGCACAAGATATTTTTATAAACATGCCTGACGACGAGTGTTTCGAATATGATAAAGTCAGGGAATGTATTTTGCGGGCATATGAAATTACTCCTGAAGCTCACCGCCAAGTTTATCGTAACCTTAGGCCTACTCACAACCAACCGCTCACTGAATTTGTGAATGATCAAATTCGATTATTTGATAGATGGATTCGCTCGGCGAAAGCCGAAACATACGAGGCTCTCAGGAACTTAATTTTAATGGAGCATTTTATAGATGTTATGCCAGAGAACGTATCACAGTACATTAAAGGAAGGATAGTTAAATTCTAAAATAGGGGATTTGGCCAAGTTGGCAGAAAACTACCAATTGGCGGGCAAAAGGCCCAATAAAAATAATTATACCCCACAGAGTAGCAAACCTTATACCCACAGCCAGTCCAGACCAGCTCATTCTAACCCTTTACCTAATGCACCTTCTGTTTCAGACATAACTAACCCTGTTAAAGTGTCTAGCCCAATGGCACCTAAAGGTGAACCGAAGGGTAATTCTGTTAGTAATGTCTCTTCTCCCCGACGTTTTTGTGGTCACTGTAATCGCCCAAACCACACTATTAGCCGTTGTTGGCAACTGCACCCTGAAAAAAGACCCAATGCTCTAGTTGTGACACAGGGCTTGAGGTTTTCAGAAGGGTTAGGGAGTAAGACCTCCAACCCACAGTGGTTGGACTTGCTTACCCCATTCTTATCGAAAGGGAGACTACTTTTGTCTGAGGGTTCTTCCTGGAAGGACGTGGTGATCTTCCGAGACACCGGTGCCATCCAGACTTTAATTTTAGAGAGTGCATTGCAAGGTGCCAACACTCTCGACACTGGAGAGGTGGTACTGGTCGAGGGTGTCACTAGTGATACTCGGGCAGTACCCCTCCATAAGGTTACCCTGGAATCTGATTTCCACAAGGGTGTTTGTACAGTCGGAGTCACTTCATACCTACCTTTCCCTAATGTTGATGTAATAGTTGGTAATGATTTAGCAGGGGATAAGGTAGGGGACTCCAGACTGCCTATTATGTTGCCTACCCCTAAGGTTTGCCTGGATCCACCCGCCGCAGAGGATAATGTTGTGTACCCTGCGTGCGCGGTGACCAGGTCTATGGGACTTAAATGTAAGGGCAGCCCTGTGCTTGCCAAGGTGGTAAATCCCGAGGTCACGAGGAGCTTTCCGAGTGGTGAAAACCAAGTGGACCTCGCGGACACATTCATGGCCCGACTCGATGACGTGGCCGAGGACATTGTGGAGAGCCTGCCACTGCCGTCTACCGAGAGTAGTGGGGAGGTGGAGGAGAACACTGTTGGGCCTCGGCCAATGGCATCTGACCAAGGCCTGGATGCCTCCTTGAGTGAGTTACAGAAAGCTGACCCCACTCTTGCAGATTGTCATGAAACAGCCGTCTCTATGGAGGAAATTGTAGACGCAGCAACTGGGTACTACTACAATGATCGGATTTTGATGAGAAAATGGAGACCACAGAGTGCTCCCTTGTCAAATGAGTGGGAGGTAGTCCACCAGGTTATGTTGCCGACCTGCTATAGAGAAAGAGTTTTGGCAGCTGCTCATGATGATCCTATGGGGGGACATCAAGGTATTAATATTACGTATCACAAAATTTTAAAGTATTTTTTCTGGCCCAAGCTGAAAAGCGATGGGGCAAAATTTTGTAATGCGTGTATTGTTTGTCAACTGGTTGGGAAACCAAACCAGACTCCACCTAAAGCTCCTCTAAGGCCTATTGTCGTGCCAGAGGAACCATTTTCTCATGTGGTAATGGACTGTGTTGGACCATTACCTAGAACTAAGTCTGGTAATATTTACCTAATCACGATGATGTGTATCACTACTCGTTACCCAGAGGCTTTTGCTGTAAGGAACATCCGAGCAAAAACTGTTGTTGCTCGTATGTTGCAATTTTTTTCCACTTTTGGACTGCCTCGGGTCGTGCAAACTGACAATGGTACTAATTTTAAGTCTGATGTTTTCGAGCAATTTTGTAAGGAACATGGAATAACTCATAAGGTTTCCAGCCCATACCATCCACAGAGTCAGGGGGTAATTGAACGTTTCCATCTAACTCTGAAGCAGATGTTGAGGACATCGTGCGAGAGTTCCCACACCTTCTGGGATGAGAATTTACCGTATGTTTTGTTTGCGGCTAGAGAGGGATTACAAAGTTCACTGGGCTGTTCTCCTTTTGAGTTAGTCTTTGGCCATAAAGTTCGTGGACCCTTGCAAATGTTACAGGAGAATCTGTTAGGGAACGTAACGTTATCCGAAGGTTCGGCTTTCTTTGCGCAACACCACCAGAGACTCAAGGACTGCAAGGCGGCTGCATTAAAGTATCTTGGCAAGGCCCAAGAAAAGATGAAAGAACGTAACGATGCTAAATCTAAGTTACGGGTATTTCAGCCTGGCGACCCGGTCCTGGTATTAAAGCCTCGACTAGGGAACACTATGTCCCACAAGTACGAAGGCCCCTACATTGTGACAGAAAAGACTGGGGACCTCACGTACAAAGTGAGGCACTCTGACAAACGTAACCAGGTAATGCTCATACATGTAAATCGACTGAAGAAGTTCCAGGGCCCCAGGCCCATTGCACTAACCAATGTTTCCATTTCCAGTGAGAGAGGGGATGATTGTTCTGGGGACCCAACTAATCTCATTTTCAATAATTCTAGTTCTGTGAATGCTGTGGAGGAACTGTCCCATTTGCAGATGGCCCAACGTGAAGAGGTGCAGTCGTTGGTTGATGAATTCTCCAGTCTGTTCGGGGAGGTCCCGACCCAGACTGATGCCATTTGCCATGATGTCGAGTTGACGGACTACACTCCCATTCGCCTTCAACCCTATCGGATGAGTCCAGAAAAGAAGGCCATCGTACGGAAGGAGGTCGACTTCTTGCTCCAGCACGGCCTCATCCGGCCGAGCCAGGGCTCTTGGTGCTCGCCCTGCCTTTTGGTCCCCAAACCAGACGGCTCCTGGCGATTATGCACCGACTATCGGCAGCTCAACAAGGTGACCATTGTGGATGCCTATCCGCTGCCCCTCCTCGAGGACTGCATTGACGAGTTGGGAAATGCCAAGTACGTTTCGAAATTCGACCTCTCGAGGGGGTATTATCAAATCCCACTCACTGAACGTGCTAAACAGCTCACTGCGTTCGTGACACCCGAGGGTGTTTTTGAGTATCAAGTGTTACCGTTCGGCTTGCGTAATGCCCCTGCCACGTTCCAGAGACTCATGAACTCTCTACTCGCTAAGGTGCCAAATTGTCGGGCGTATTTAGATGATATCGTGCTGTTTGACAGTAATTGGGCTGACCACATAGCTAGGTTACGCCAGTTGTTTGCCATCTTGAAAAGGGCAAATCTTACCTTAAATGCTAAAAAGTGTCATTTTGGCCAAGGCACAGTGACGTACCTCGGTTATGAAGTGGGCCAAGGAAAAGTGTTACCTCGGCAAGATAAAATCAATGCCATTCTAGAGTATCCAGTACTAAAGTCTAAAAAGGACGTTCAAAGATTTATCGGTATGTGTGCGTACTATCGACGTTTTTGTCAGAACTTTTCCAGTGTTGCCACTCCTCTCACAGACTTGTTGCGGAAAGCCGTTAAATTTAAGTGGTCATCAGACTGTGCAGAGGCATTTAAAAATTTGAAATTGATCTTAGCTTCCGCCCCAGTGCTTGCTAGTCCAAGGTTCGACCGACCGTTTAAAATTCATGTTGACGCGTCTGACTCGGGTGCTGGTGCAGTGTTGTTGCAAACTCGGGATGATCAGGTGGAACACCCAGTATATTATTACTCTGTGAAATTCGACAAGGCGCAACGCAATTATTCAGTGGTAGAAAAAGAGGCGTTGGCGCTAGTGTTAACATGTAAAAAGTTCGAAGTTTACCTCACAGGTAATATAGTGGAAGTGTACACGGACCATAACCCACTAGTCTTCCTGACTCAGATGAAGGGTAAGAATAAACGCATCCTCAGGTGGGCATTGTACCTACAGGACTTCAATCTTTCCATTACCCACCTACCGGGCAGACTCAACGTGATAGCCGACGCTCTGTCCCGGTTGCCTGAATAACGTTCATCGGCGCCACAGAAAGCCATTTACCAACTCATGCTTTAGTTATTTTTTTTAGGTTCTCCTGTGACATTAAATATTCCGTGTCCAATTTATTTACTTCCCTGTTCTTTTATTTTTGTTGTGTATGTTTTTTTTTTCTTTCAGAGAACTCCTTTGCATTTTTTTTTTGCAGAGAAATTGCTTTTGATTGATTTTTTGTTTTTGTCATGTTTTTTTTTTGTTCTCTGTATACTCTTACAAAAAAATATGACTACTATTCTAGTAGTCACATTTTTTTTTCTCTGAAGGGGGGAGGAGTGTTACGACCCTGGGTTCTCCAGTGGAAACCAGAGGTCAAAATTGAGCTATTAAACTTCCTAAGTAGTACAGTTGGCGCATTTCGAATGGAAATTGTTTGTATCTTCCCTGCCAGACGTAAGACTATTATTGTTTCTCAAAGAGCATTTAAAGACTGAGCTGGGGGTTGATTATTAAATAATAACATAGGCACCAACTTTGCTTACTAATACTTTCTAATCATTCATAAAGTAACAATACGTTGCATAGGGGAAGATCTTTAATGTGCTTAGCTGCACGATCATTTAGGCTCCTTCCGGCACCACGACATGAGGGAGGCCAGGTGGTCGTGAGGAGCGCTCTCTTCTCTGTGGCTGGTGTCGTGAGGTTAAGACCTACTCTGTGGCTGTATCCCTACTCTCCTTCCTTCTCCTCTTACTTATTTCCCTTACCTGAAGTTCCTGTATCCTTAAGCTAAGTACGGGGCACTAGTGAGTGTGCCTACTCTGGTAGTAACGATTGGTGAGACCTGGGGATAGTATTTTGCCAGTGTTTGGGTACCCCTAAGTGTTGTGTTTTGTATTAGGGTCCCACGTGGTCTCACTACCCTAAGCTGCATCCAGCTTCAGTGCTTATCCAGTAGTACTTTACCCTAGCTTATTAGTGTAAACCTTGTATCCTGCCTACGTGGACCAAGGCTTTTAACGTAAGATCGTGTGGTAAAGTTATTATTATTATTGTTATTGGTGTGAGTGTATATGGGGGGTTGTTAAGGGGTTAATAAATATGTACATGAATTACAGAGTATCTCTTCTTCCAAGGTGGGAGCGCAGTGATCAACCCTTAGACTAACATTTATGGTCTTGTAGCAAGTTATTACTACTGTGGATAGTTTATTTTGGGGGCCGGGCCTTTTAGCTCTCCCATATTTGATACTCTTGTCTTCTAACTACCTTTACCCCTTAATAGTACCAGTACCCCATAGAAGCCCCACATCTATTTTGTAACACTACCCATTTCATTATGTATGAAGTCAATTTTTTTTATTGGAGTTAAAATTAACGTAGATATATGACCGAACCTAACCAGCCCTACCTAACCTAACCTAACCTATCTTTATACGTTAGGTTAGGTTAGGTAGCCGAAAAAGTTAGGTTAGGTTAGGTTAGGTAAGTTAGGTAGTCAAAAAACAATTAATTCATGAAAATTTGGCTTATTAGGCAAATCGGGCCTTGCATAGTAGGCTGAGAAGTGTGTTCTGGCTACTAGGTGCGACATATATATATATATCAATTGTATGTTGCCAATGTAACGTTATTTATACGACATCATTACTTTATTATGATGTTATATTTACATATAATTCCTGTATGAAAACCATAATATTATATTGAACTTTATGTTTTAAACCTTGTAAAATTATCCTAATACTTAGAATAAGACAGAAAGCATGCTTTATGAAAATATAGAAGCAAATCTACAAAAACAATTTAATATAAAAGACATAAAATATATTAACTGCATGCATGGGAGTTAATTGGAACTCTGTTACGTTGCAAACATGAACCTTGAGATACAAACAAAGTATATTTACCCATGAAGTTCTTTCCTAAATCTAATTTTTTTCCAATTTATATACTTTGTTTCGAGTTCTGTCCTGTATTGTTACTTTTAACCTTTCCACTGCTAAGGGGTCCTGAGTACATTTATACCCCTGTGCACAAGAAAAAAAATTCTGAAAAATCATTTTGTCTTCTAAAAATGTTAATTTGTGTTCCTTGAGCACGGGAAAAAAAATCGTAGATGACATATTTTGGGCGCAATAGACCGAGGAAGTCTACCAAAAAGTGGGCAATGACAGAGTGGTCGTCATAGCCGGTCAGCATCACCCGCGCTGACAGGTGGAGTTGCCACAAAGATATTATCACCTAATTATTTCAATGTCTCTGATTGATTTTTTCTTAGTTTTTTGCAGTAATATTATTCAATAATGTTTATTGTAATATATATATATATAATAAAAGTGGTGAATAATTGTATTACTCAAAAGTGTGATGTGTATATTAGTGATTCAATTATTATCCAGCCAACACAGCACGTTTGTGGACGTTTTTAAATGGTGCCACAAAGGTAATACTGTAACTTTTGACATAAATACGTATTTCTTATGTCCTTAAAACCAAAGGATATAACTAAAAACATATGTTCTTGAGACACAGTTTTTTAAGATTTATGTAAGAATTTAAAAATAATAGTGACTGCTATGGAATTATAATGTTTTCATGCTTTATATTTAAGAATAAATAGTTTTCAGTCAACATTTAGTTTTTTTTTTATTACTTTATGTAAACCTATCCAATTTTTGTTCTTATAACATAAATATAACATATATATGACGTCAATATAACATTATTTACACGACATCATTACGTTATTATGATGTTATATTAACGTATAATTCCTGTATGAAAACCACAGTATTATATATTGAGCTTTATGCTCTAAACCTTGTAAAGTTTTCATAAAACTTGGAATAAGATGGTAAGCTTTACTTATGAAAATATACAAACAAATCAACAAAAACATTTTAACATAAACATAACATAAATTAACTGCATACATATATATGGGAGTTAATTGGAACTCTGTAATATTGGATACATGAACCTTGAGGTACAAACCCAGTGTATTTACCAATGCAGTTCTTTCCTAAATCCAAATTTTTCCTATTTTTACACTTTGTTTCGAGTTCTGTCTTGTGTTGTTACTTTTAATTTCCCATTAATGTCCCCTTTGTTATGTCCATTCATCCCATTGTGCACCTCTACCATATGTCACTCCTAATTCTTCGACTTTCTAGAGAATGTAATATAAGCTTTGACAATCTTTCTTCATATGACAGGCTTCTAACACTTTCGCCCACTAATGACAAAGTATGGAGTCAAAATTTTAGCTGCTAAATGTCCACTAATGACGAAGTATGGCATCAAAATTTTAAATATTTGCTAAAATTCAGGTTTTTATCCAATTTTTGGGGGACTGATTTTAAACTGCGCACCAACGTCTTCCCGCTTTGAACTACTGAAGAACAAAGGTTACCATTTATATATGGATAACTATTATAAGTCGGTTTGAATGAGTGAATTGCTGCTGGAAGATAGGGTATACACCTGTGGTACTATCAGAATGCAGCGTGGTGAGCCTAAAACCCTTTAGATCCAAGCAATGAGTAAAATGCCAGTAGATACAATTGCTAACACATTGATACCAAAATGAAAGACATGACGAGAATTGAGGTAACCAAAGTGAAAAGAGTGTACACATTACATTGCTCTTGAGCACTCCCGGGTTACTTTCTCTGTTTGTTGCGGATGGTAAGCCGGGCTTTTGGAGTTTATATCCTTATCTACTCAAACCTCAACCCACATACACTAAATAATGTTGTGAATAATGAATTAAAAAAAGTCCACTTATGGATGTCAACGAACAAACTAACATTAACATCGAAAAGACTTACTACATCTTATTTGGAAGCAAATCATCAAATGCAATTCAGCTACAGATAGACAACATTAACATCAGTAATAAAAATGATGGCAAGTTTATTGGCCTATTCCTAGACAAGAGACTCAACTTCAGCACCCACATTCAACACATAACTAAGAAAGTCTCTAAGACAGTTGGTATACTCTCCAAAATCAGATATTATGTTCCTAACTCTGCTCTCCTCTCACTATATTATGCACTAATCTACCCCTATCTTAATTATGGTATCTGTGCATGGGGGTCTACCACTGCAAACCACCTTAAGCCCATCATCACACAGCAAAAATCTGCTATCAGAATAATAACTAACTCTGCTTTCAGACAACACTCAGCTCCCTTGTTTAAATCCCTAAACTTGCTAAATATTAACTCCCTCCACACATTCTCTTGTGTCAACTACATTTACAAAACCCTGTTCTTAAATGCAAACCATGCTCTGAAACTCTCCCTGGACAGATGTAATAGGACCCATTATCACCACACCAGAAATAAATATCTCTTTGATATCCCCAGGGTCAAACTTAATCTGTGTAAACACTCTATGCAAATTAAGGGACCTAGTCTATGGAACTCACTCCCTAGTGAATTGAAAAACTGTAAAACTTTTGTCTTATTTAAAAGCAAAACCAAAAAGTACCTAACTTCATCTTCTTAGTTTCCTACACTGAGCTTTAAATTTGCTCTGTACCTAGTGTTACCCAATCTCCTAATTTTTATGTAATATCAAACAACCTTATCATTGTGTTCATTGCTGTCTTCTTTTATGTGCTAGCCATATGCTGTATTGTGACTACCAATTTTTGTCAACTACCATTCAAGCTGTCATTGCAATCAATCTTATATTGTTTCTGCTGTATTGTGCCTACCAATTTGTTGTCAACTACCATTTTAAGCTGTCATTGCAATCAATCTTAGCTACCTATGTGCTATAATATACTGTACCTACAATTTTCTCTCATCTTCTTTTTTTTTTTTCATTTCATGTAATCTGTTATCATTTTTTGTCTATAAATTTTGCAAGTATTTACCTCCTTAAAATTTTCTTAGATTAAGGACCTGCCCGAAACGCTGCGCGTGCTAGTGGCTTTACAAGACTGTAATTACCATATTTGTATCCTCACATTCCTTATGTACATTCTTGTATATGCATAAATAAATAAATAAATAAATAAATATGCCTTTAGTCCGTAGAGAATTCTATTGCAAACACATTGATACCAAATTGAAAAACCTAGGATGGGAATTGAGGTAACAAAGTTGAATAGGGTATACACTTTTCAGTATTACAGCGCTCTCTAATGTAATTAGAGTTGCTTTGGGGTGGCGCAGCTTTTTCTTTCTGGTACCCGTGGCCTACATTCATCTTGTGAGCGGGTGAAGCGCGCTGCTGTTTTTGACATTATATGCATATTGTTCTGTTGGGAACTTTATTGCGAACACATTGATACCAAAATGAAAAACATAGGACGAAAATTGAGGTGACCAAAGTGAAAAGAGTGTATACATTTTATCTCTCTTGGGCGCTTCCAGGTAACACGCTATCACTTTCTCTGGTAAGCCGGGCTTTTGTAGTTTATATTCATTTACTCCTCTAGAGAATTGTATTGCGAACACATTGATAACAAATTGAAAAAACCTAGAGCGAGAATTAAGGTGACGAAGTTGAAAGAGAATACACTTCTCAGTATTTCCGCACGCTACTGCGGAATGTCCCCCCAAAAAACTGGAGATAGTGGAGGGGTCACTTGTCCAAAACGCGAAAGTGTTTGGGGGGATTAACTTTCTTTCAGGCATCCTGAAAGAAAGCTTGGAGGGCTTGAAAATTGCCGAACGAAGCCTTGAGGGTAATCCTTGGTTGCCCTTGTACCACAAAGGTATTTAACATGAGGAAGGAACTTAATATTTCAAGCGTTGTTTATCGTGTTACTAAAACTAACTATCAAATTGGTATGAAAATGCTTAGGCTAGCTCATCCTAACCCTTGCACAGAAGCCCTTCAGAATTTTTTTTTATTGAATGTAAACATTTTTTCAAATGGATAAATAAAGTTGGAACTGAACTCAGAAAGTATCAGATTTATAATTTGTACCAAGAGAGACAACAATAGCACTTTCCTGCAGTGTGGGAAATTAAACCCTTTCCTATTTTAATCCCTCCCTTTCCATCAAAGCAGCAAATTAGAGATCAGCCCCTGCTTCGTTTTGAGGCAAAGCTCAACGTCTTAAGCCATATTGATGCTCTGTGCACAGAGCATTCTCTCTCTCAAATCATATATACTGAAGGTTTCCTACAGCGACCAACGGGTGCAGCTGGAAGTATAGTTGTCCTGATAACAAGCTATGACATTTTGAGTGGGGAGTCCGTATAAACAACTGGGCCTCTACCCTTCAGACCGAACTATTGGCCTTGCTCCTTGCACTGAAATGTGTACAAGTATCCAAACTTGATACATTAACTGTAAGTGACTCTTTATCATCCTTAATTGCTCTCAACTCTTTAAGACATAACTGTAACATGCTCGTGTCTGAAGCTAGACACAAATACAACAACATGAGGAATCTTATCATAAACAATAATCTCAATAAAAATCACATAGTTCTCAGAGGTGATTTCAATATTGACCTAGGGCTACAAAATAGCCCTCATGTAGAGTATTTCCTCAACAACATGAATTCCTGTATGCTCATCCCCGCAATCACCAGGCCCACCCGAGTCACTCAAACATCTGCGACTACCCTGGATCACTGATGGACCAACATAACAGCTCCTCTTACATCAAGTATAATCACTGACAGAACAACTGACCACTATCCTACCTTCCTTGTAGCGAACATGGCCATAACACCACCAGGTAACAAGAAAATTACCTTTAGGTTACAAAGTGAAGTGGCAATAGGTAATCTCACAAATGCTCTCCACAATGTAAACTGGGAATCTGTATTTATCAATACACAGGATAATAATTCGTTAACTAGCCTCTTCCTTTCCAAAATTCTAAGCCTCTACAATACTTATTGTCCTCTCCTCACATAATAAGATAAAAATCTCCAAGGATGGTTATACACCTGCAATAGATCTTGAAACAACAACTGAATTTAATAGCTTCTTTTCATCGATTGGTGCTAACCTTGCCCGAAAAATCCCAGAGACTCAGACACATGTTACCACATATCTTTCACGCAGCTATCCAAACTATCTTCTTCTCTCTCCGGTCAGCCCTACAGATGTTGTGTACATCATTCACTCGTTAAAAACCAAAGCTTGGAACATTAGTGAAATACCATCAATGGTATACAGGAGTGCCTCCCATGCCCTTGCACCACCCATAGCATTGCTGTTCAATAAATCCCTAGAGTGTCATACCTTCCCTGATATTCTTAAAAAAGCAAGAGTAACGTCAGTTCATAAAGGAGGTAACATGACAGACATAAATAATTACAGACCCATATCGAATCTACTAAACAAATTTTTTTTACAAACAGCTCTACTCCTATCTTGTAAAATTCAATATACTAAGTCCCTGTCAGTTTGGCTTCCGCTTCCAAAAGAGTACCAATGATGCTATTGTTAGTCTGCTTGACTTAATCTTCTCAGCCCTTGACAAAAGTGAGTTTCCAATTGGACTCTTCATCGACCTGAGAAAGGCCTTTGATACTATTAACCATAACTACCTCTTACTTAAACTCCACCATTATGAAATCCGTGGCCTTGCCCTGAACTATATCCGATCCTATCTTAGTGACAGACAACAATATGTAGCCATCAATGATATAACCTCTCCTACTCTATCACTAACGATAGGGGTGCCACAGGGCAGCATCCTAGGACCCCTCCTGTTTCTTATATACATCAATGATCTCCCTAATGTCTTTAACATATTTAAACCTGTATTGTTTGCTGATGATACTACTCATCTACTCTGACTCCAACCCACTCATGTTAAATAATGTTGTAAACAATTAATTAAAAAAAGTCTACTTGTGGATGTCAACCAACAAACTCACACAAAACATAGAAAAGACCTACTATATCTTATTTTGAAATAAATCCACAAATGTAATTCAGCTTCAGATAGATAATGTAAACATTAGCAATAAAAATGATTGAAAGTTCCTTGGTCTGTACTTAGACAAGAGACTCAACTTCAGCACATACAACATATAACTAAAAAGGTTTCTAAAACAGTTGGTATACTCTCTAAGATCAGATATTATGTACCCTACTCTGCTTTCCTCTAACTCTATTATGCACTTATCTCTCCCTATCTTTCTTATGGTATCTGTGCTTGGGGTTCAACCTCTGCAAACTACCTCAAGCACATCATCATCCAGCAAAAATCTGCTATCAGGACAATAACTAACTCTGCCTTCAGACAACACACAGCTCCCTTGTTCAAATCCCTAAACATGATAAACATAAATTCATTCCACACATTCTCCTGTGTAAATTACGTTTATAAAACCCTTTTTCTCAGTGCAAACCCTGTTCTGAAACTCTTCCTGGACAGATGTAATAGAACACATGCCCACCACACCAGACATAAATATCTCTTTGATATCCCCAGAGTCAAACTTAATCTATGTAAACACTCTATGTAAATATAGGGACCCAATCTATGAAACTCACTCCCCTAATGATTTGAAAAGCTGTCCAACTTTTGCCACATTCAAAAATAAAACCAAAAAGTACCTAATTTCATCTTCATAGATTTCTTCCATGGGCTTTATCTTCACACTGTATCTAGGGCTACTCAATTCCCCAATATGTGTACCTAAGCCATATTACTTTAACATTGTAATCTTAGATATCATCTGATATCATGGTTGTTGTATTGAGTGCATTTTCTACTGCATTATTCCTTGAAACTTTTCCTCGAAAGGATCCTCATATTGTGCTTCAGTGAACCAATGTATAACCCTGAAATGCTATTCTCATGTAGCTAGTAATTCTTGTTTCTTTATTGTGTATTGTTATTATTGTGTATTATTCTGATCTACTTTTGTGTCAAAATTTCTTCAAATTACCTGTAAACATTTTTGTTGATTTTACTGTAATTATTCTACTTAAAATTATCTGTACCTGTAAAGAAAAGCTATAAAATACCTATTGAATTTTTTTATAAATTTTACTGTTAATTTATCAAATTTTTTTATTTTTGTTTAAAGACTTACCTGTAATGCTATGCGTGCTAGTGGCTTTACAAGAATGTTAATTCAACTTATTTTCTATATTCTCTGTTAACCCATAAATAAAACAAACAAAACTATTGATGATGGGTTCAAGCGACGATCGTGTGAGTAATGCGCAAAGCGTCCCTCACCTGTGACGTCACAGCGTCATTCGATGCCAATATCAACACAGCAGCCATTTTGTCGTCAGTACAGTCATAGCGAGGAAGAGAAGAAGACATTGTGTTCCACCGATAGTATTACTGTAAGTAAACACATATATTTTTATTTTATTATATTAATTGATTCTATTTTTCTATAATAAAGGTCCAGGGGGGTGTTGAGTAAGGAACTAGAGTACTGTGTGGGGAGGTGAGGATGTGGTACTGGTGTCTGTGCGAGGTGAGGGCTGGTACTGGTGTCTGTAGTCAGCAAATGGAATGTGTGTGAGTGTATGTATATTTGTGTTGTTGAATATGACCGAAAGTGTAAGTGAAAGTGTTTTTCACATCTTTGTATCGCTTGCATGTTTGGGGGTTTGGTCTCTTGCTATATTGATTCCATTTGTGTGTGTAAGTCACGGAAATTAACGTGGGGAAAAATGTGACAGTATCAGACCGCAGAAGAAGAATTAAAACAGGAATTTCCTTTAAGTACTTTCATATTTAAATAATAAATATATTTATTATTTAAATAATATTTAATTATTTAAATAATATTTCATATTTAAATAATCTTCAGGAGGAATGATTCCTTCTGAAAATGTATTATTGAAATACGAAAGTACTTAAGGAAATTCCTGTTTCAATTTTTCCTCAGTGGTCTGACGCTGTCATATGTAATTACCTAAGTTTAATTACCTAAGTGTAGTTACAGGATGAGAGCTATGCTCGTGGTGTCCCGTCTTCCCAGAACAGTACAAGTGCCTAGTAGTCTCCTCTCATATCAATCCCGGCAGATTTTCCCACATTTATGGTCCTTCGTTTACCAAATATTATTCCAGCAAATACATAAGAAACTTCTCGACTTTGCATTGGAATAATTTTTACATATTCTAGCCTAACCTAGGTAATAGCCAATATTTATAATATCTATATATATCTAAGTGAACAAATTGTTAACAAAGGTTTAAAGCCACAATATCCATTACCTAGTAAGCATTCATAGCATACTAGTAACTGTTCTGTGTTAAAAAAACACAGTACTTAATTTTATCAGTGTCAAAGACACAATTATACATCTTACTCACAAATACCATTATCTACCTCACTTGTGGAAACATAAATACACATTAAGTGTATTATCTATCATTATCTGTAATCAACTGATTTTCAGAGCTGCTCATTACAAAATACTCTTTAAAAAAGTGTTTCTTAACAATAAGAGCATTTCATTACAATATATCCATAATCAATTGTATCAAACCCTATTACAGGTAAAACCAGTAGGCATTCTACTGTATTTTATCAAACCCCTATTAGAATAATAGATCTTGTAATGATTTTGCAAAAATAGTGCCGCTTACTATTTTTAAAAGATTATTACAAAATTTACCGATTTGGAGCATTCGGATGACAAACCAAATTTTCACTTTTGACAATTGAGCACCTGCTACATCCAGATTCCAGGGAGGAAAGGAAGGACGATCTTTGGAATCATTACCTAAGTAGACAGGAAAGGTCATTTATCAAAATACATTAACATTATACATATCTTTATCAAAATAGAAAATATCTCGGAAACTCCGAAACTTGGAAAAATACAGATGACATCTACAAACAAATCCTCTTTTCCTAGTTCTGCATCTCTCCTTTGGTATAAATTTTGTTGTGCCTTTATCATATTTTTCACAAAACTTGACATACTGCATATCCTAACAGCAAGTGTTTGTCAAATTCCTTAAGGAGATATCTGAGTTCCCCATAATGACCTCTCCAGAAATCAGGTTTTTCAATTGCTTCACGCTCATTTTCTTCCAGATTATATTGCATTGCATACTTTATTCATAAAAGACATGGTCACTTTTATCCAAGGGAGGGAGGTACTGAATGATAAATATCTCTTCCTCCTTCCTGGTAAATATAACATCCAGAATGGGCACATCCCCTTTCCTCATCCTTGTAGCTTGTTTAACATGTAGAATCATGAATGTTTACAGGATGTGGTTTACGAATCTACAAGTCCAAAAATCCTCTGTTCTAACTTCATATGCCTCCTAGTCTATAGATTTATTTCATGTCGAAGTCGCCAACTACCAACAGTCATTATCTGTCTTTATCAGCTCTCGCTATAATCTCTCATTATTGTTATAAAACCCTCTCGTTTATTATCCACCTCCTCCTTTGACCATGTGTTGCATGGCGGTGGACTACATGCATTTATGATCGTCAGTTTATCATCCTGATTGCAGATCTCTAGTGCTATTATATCAACTTCTTGTGGATTCACAATCATTATTTAATTTACCTTTAGGTGTCCTTTCACCAGCACAGCAACACTACCGCCCTTCCTAATTTTTCTGTCTCGTCTCCAAACTGAGTAACCCCTTGAGAATATGACCTCACTTAAAATATCATCTTCAAGTTTCGTCTCCATGAGTGCAACAATGTCTGGTGTCTGCAGCTGTATTTCATGACTTAACTACAGTATCTTTGATCTCACTCCATCTTTGTTTGTGTATGCAATATTCAGGAACATGTTCCCCCTCTCCTTATTCTTCACACCCCCTTTCTCTAGTGATTTGGTTGATTTGTATATATATATATACATATATATATGTATATATATATATATATATATATATATATATATATATATATATATATATATATATATATATATATATATATATATATATATATATATATATATATTGTGACGGTAACGCGTTGGTGTTCGGCTGTTCAAAGCTAGGGTATGGCCTCGTCACATAGAAACAAAAAAAAATAGAAAATCTGGAACTTCGTCTGTGGTAAGGTAAGGAGAAGACACACAAAACACAAGTAAATTTTAACAATGAAATTTTAATTACGTTAAAGAAAGCAAAACATGAATAAAATGGACATACAAATTCGTATAATAAAATCAATCAAAGTAATAAGAATAATCAAATGACAAAATGAAAAGTTACGTTAAGACAAGTGAGCAAATAACAAGTGTACAAAGTAAATAGGTGCCGGAATATTGGCTTCAAGCTATCACTTCTCTTAGTACACGTAAGCCTGGGGCTTAGTCTACCAACGAGACGTGTTAACTTGTCGAAAGCACGGAATATTCTGGAGACTGAGGTCGTGGCGGCCCCAGACATCAAGTAGTATGGTGGGTGGAGTGCAGTTGCCGCTAGACCCGCAGCCAATCAGCGATGAGCAGGCGACAAGACAGGTAGTTTCGCGGTTTGAGGTGGAGCAGGTGTTCCTGGCTGCATACGTTTTGCTCTCTGGCAAACCTTGGAGATGTTGTTGTCGTTGTTGGATATTTCTTCCATAGTAGTTTTATATAGATGTATGTATCGACGTCTTTTGGAGGGAAGAGCAGGCTCAATCTCTGAAGGAGATTATCGTCACAACTCTCCCCCGAAGCCTGCGGTTCTGGAAGAAGTACGTCGTTATGTGGTGGAGTAATAGATAGAGTCGCTTCTACTTCATAAAACTCTGGAGAGATCATGGGCTAAGATGTTGTCGGAATCTTGGTATAGCGTGTCTCCAGGTTGAATTTCTGCAGTTATCAAGCCCATAGTAGAAAACGTTGAGATGAGAAGTGGGCATGCTGCAGGAGGTGTAAGGTGGTGTGGTCCGTGTTGATGGTAGACCAAGCACTTTTCAGGTGTGGAGTGAAGTGCTGGAGCTTCAGGATGATGAAGAGTAGCTCCTTGCAATTGTTCCATAGTTCCTTGTAGCAGTAGTCGCTGACAGGTGTATTCTCCTCGCCTCGTTGCTGCATCACGACACCACCAACGTCGGTACCACTGGCGTCGACATGGAGGATGAAGGGCTTATCTGACGAGGTGAGAGTGGAATTAGAATATGGCAAAGGAGCACTATTATTATCCTGAAAGTATTTGGGAAGATCATTAAGGATTTCGGAATTAGAAAGCGCCGACTCCTTGTCAGTGCTTTCGGGAGGAGAAGCTGGGAAGGTCTCACTGTGGATGTAGGGTTCTGTGAAGGTAGAACAGTTAATCAGGACAGTGGGAGGAGTACCATTATATTGCTTCAGGAGGTTGACGTGGCACAGCTGGGTCTTCCGCCGCCTATCTGGAGTCTCTATGACGTAGTTGTTGTTGCTTCTGCACTCTTTGACGCGGTAGGGTCCTGAAAACCTGTTTTGTAAAGGTGAACCTGGGATAGGGAAGTATGCTAGGACGAAGTCTCCCGGCTTAAATTTTCTTACTTTGCTGGTCTGGTCGTAATGAGTCTTCATCCTCTCCTGGGCTTTCAATAGATTATCATGGGCAAAACGGTGGACTCTCTCTAGAATGTGTTGAAGGTTTTGAAGAAACTGGGGCACATTCTGATGCTCACTGAAGGTGGCATCTCGGAGAGAGTCTTTGAAAGCCTTAAGGGGAGTACGGCACTTACGGCCGTAGAGCATCTCATAAGGAGATACTCCTAGGGACTCATTGGGGAGACTTCTGAAAATACACATTATAAGGTCGATTTGCTTATCCCACTCCTTAGAGGTTTCACTACAAAACTTTTTCAAGAGTGCTTTGATAGTCTGATGACTACGTTCAAGAGAACCCTGTGAAGCAGGATGATAGGGGCTGGACAATACCTGTTTGATGTTGAACTCCTCCAGTGTCCTTTTGAAGAGATCACTGGTGAAGTTGGTACCACAGTCGCTCTGAATCTCCCTGGGAAATCCGTATTGAGTGAAGATCTTCAATAGGTGTTTTACAACCGTAGCAGCCGTGATGTTCTTCACTGGAACTGCTATGGGAAATCTGGTGGTAGGACACAGGATGGTTAAGATATAGGCGTTACCTGAACTGGTCCGGGGTAAAGGACCAACACAGTCTATTATGAGTCTGTGGGAAGGTTCCGCAGGCACCTGTATGGGAATCAGTGGCGCTCTGGGAATGGAGATGTTCGGTTTGCCTGCCATCTGACATGTATGACACTGTTTTACGTACTGTTTGACGCTATTTACCATACCTGGCCAGTAGTAGTCTTGACGAATTCCATGGTAAGTCTTGTTGAATCCGTAGTGGGAGAATGCTCCGTGGGCCAGGTGTAGAATAGTGGGCCGCAGGCTGGTAGGAATCACAAGTTGTTCGATGTTGGCCCAATCGTCCTCCTCCTTCAGTTACTGGGTCTATATCTGCGGTAGAGCAAGTCGTTCTCTAGGAAGAACCCAGGAATACTGTCGGGTTGAGTCTCAGCCTGGAAAAACAATGGTGTTAAAGTAAGATCTTCCCTCTGCAACTTACGGAACTCCAACTTGGTCAGATTCGGGGGTAGTTTCTGAGGGTCTTGAGGGACAGCGGTAGCAGTAGAGCCAGCTGGCTGTGGACGTGCGGCTTGTGCACGGGTGGTCACGAGAACCGGAGGAGAAACTTCATCACTCTCTTGAACCTCTGCTGGAACATACGCTAGAATAGGGTTTATTGGCACAGAGTTACACACCTGGGGTTTGTCCATGACGATCAGGTTGGTCGGTTGCAGGTCTTCTGCCAAGTCGTGCCT